>NW_026971053.1:59273-103349 GCF_963678635.1 Symsagittifera roscoffensis
TAAAAACGCTACATATTTACATCGGCAAAACTTTATGAATAAATCAAGCCGATTTTAATGCATCCAGAGAATTGTCAATTAAAATCTACCCTCCTCGATTATAGCACAGAAAGAAATGTCAATGTTGGATGAATTTTTAAAACTTTTGCTCCCCCTGAGGAAGAGGATTGCACTCTTCAGAAGAGCAAAACTTATTTTTGTTCTTTTAAAAATTATTGTGTTGTAACATTCGCCCGGAAGATACATATCGACGGATAACAAAACTAAGTCTTAAGACGACTGGCTAGCGTCTAAACAGAGCTTTGCATGTTTTTCACCGTCTCTACCAAGCCAGTACTTTTCGGTGGTCTTTCTTACATCGGGTCGACAAAAACGTCACTGTTCTCCGGCTTCGACCAGAACGCTCAAATTAACTGAATTACATGCAAAAATAGTGAGCTCATGGCTGGGTCTCAGTATCCCCAGACCACGAGGTCACTCCTAAAAACAGGGCTACTACTTATTATATTACTATTGTTTTTGTTCAGTAGATAAAAATCATCATCTCCATCGAAGATGGATCAACCCTTTCCCCCAACTCCTAGCTTCTCATCCTTATCAAAACGAATCCAGTTGTTAATTAAATTCAATTCAGGACATGACAAGAAGCTAAAAGTTTATATAAAAGGCTAAAAGTTCCAGTCCCGAAACCCTTCCGGATTCTCGAATCCAGTGAATCAAGCTCCTCAAGTTCAATTTCACACCAATCCGGAAGGCTGGTTCTCACCCTTCACCGTTGTTGGCAACGGCCTTGCAACTATTGTAGCAGCACAATAGTTGCAACTTGGAACGTTCTCTGCTATTCTGTAGTTCGTTGTCGTTTTTCTTTCTCGATTTTCGTACTGTTCGCAATCGCAGATAAAAGTTGTTCTGTTTTTTACTCGCTTTTTTGTTAAAATGGCCGTTTCAGCATTTCTCAGAAATGTGACGTCATCATTCGAATTTTTGAAAATTTAAAATACTAGAATATTCTAGCCCTCACCGTTTGGCTAAACGTTCCAATAACGTCGCTAATCCTTCGAAATCATCAACTCGGAAGGCTTCCTGCTCAAAATTCGAATCCTGCATAAATTGCATTTTGGCCATTCCGGTCGAATGTCACATGTCCGAGTACGATTCGTTCCGTTTTTCACTTAGTTTCTCTACTAGTTTCTGGACGGTTTTTGTAGAGCCTGCGGCTGCTGCTCCGGTACACGCAAAAATTAGTGGAACCAAGCTGCTGTGTTCCACGTCCTGAATTCTTTGTTGGTATCTTAATGTTTTGACACTCTCATGATATTGTTAGGCGTCAGATATAGTTTTAGGGCAGGATTTAGCATGGGGGTTGAAAATTTTTACATCGAAAAGGGTTCGGCTGAATCGGCATCCCTAACGTCCATTTGCCTTGATGTCAAATCGAGCGTCATCTTCATCAGTGGTTGTTTTGTTGTGAAAGCTTTCGCCTTCCAATGATTGAAGTTTCGGCTATTTCTGTGCCAGTCGGTCATATTTGGAAGTTTGACCTTGAGAAGAGCAGAAAATACTTGATTTTGAAGTGAAATTTAATCTTTCAAAATTTCGAATGGAACATGTCATGCACGATTTTCTCGCGATAACTGAAAATCAGAAAAAGAAAAGAGAACAATTTTAGAACAATTGCGGGGAAGTGGTCAAATAAAAACGAGTGGGAAATTGCTATTCGCAATTTCCATCATAGTGAACGAGAGTAGAGCTGTCCTACTTAAAATAGAAGACAGAGTATCCCCGAGAGAGCGATTATTAAAGCTGGACCAGAGTGAACCTTCGGCGGAAAGGCGGACAACTAGAGTGTCCCAACGGTCCAAGAGAACTCAAATTCTAGAGCATAAACTTATCCTTGTTGTCCAAACTATAAAACATTGAACTTCTTTTAGTTATTTATTTCTTGAGTTAGTTACTGGCTGGATTATTTTCCCAACTCTTGAGAGCGCTGATATGTGAGTACGAATTTAATTTCTAGAGTGTGTTTTGTGATTGTTATGTTGAGGTAAGGCGAGTTTTAGGTTGATCCATCTGAAATGGATCAAAGTTACACTGTCTAATAAAAAGTAACCTAACGGATTGTTCCAACCCGGTTTTTAACGGCGTTCATGTATTTTGGGTATCTAGAGACCTAAGTATGGGGACGTTCTTAATTCTAGAGTGGGGGGATATTTTAGTAGTAGCCTTTAAGCTGTAACGGGTCGTAGTCTCATGTCACAAGCGAACCGAACTGGCTCCGACCGTTCTTGAGGTGGGAAAACACAAGAGATAGTGTCCCTGACCCTTGAGCCAGTGGTTATAGGGCCTATTTTTCTTAAGCCTCATGTGTGACTGTAGTAGACGAATGTTACATAGTGTTTTTATGGCGCTCCTGGGTGTTTACGACATCAAGACTACGGAGTCGAACCCACTTGAGACAGCTTCGGGCTGAATGCCCATTCTAGAGTACCGGCGGTACGGTTCGACAGGAACGTGCAAACCTTCCGGTTGTACCGTGATAGCTTTTTAAGAAAACTCGAGAAAATTTCCTGGTGCGCTCTCCGAACGAGGCTTAGCTAACCGAGTATAGGGGGGCAACTAGGGGGACAAAAACACGAGCAAAAAGACAAAAAGCAAAACAAAAACCAAAAAAGAATAGAAAAAGGAACAAAAACCATAAAACGAAAAAAGACAGTGACTTTGACACCAGATTAGTTGGATCAAACCTTTATATTAATTAAATAGTATACCCATACTGTTTTACAAGTTCGATCGTTTCGATCAACCTAGCAATTTAAACCAGTAAACTGAATAAAGTGCCCAAAGTGGGGCGTTGTCAAGGGTTTTCAGATAGCTTGGAACTTAGCTGGACCAATAGGAGACTTGACTGGAAGAGGTGACCAGCCGAGTGGGAAAGTGGTTCAGGGACACTGAGCTGAACCAATAGGAGACTTGACTGGAAGAGGTGACCAGCCGAGTGGGAGAGTGGTTCAGGGACACTTGGCTGAACCAATAGGAGACTGGACTGGAACAGGTGACCAGTCGAGTGGGAAAGCAGCCAAGAAGGATTTGGCAATTCTCGAGTTCTCAAGTTGGGCAGAACGGGTATCGTTAGAATCCACATTACATTATAGGAGATAAGTGTAAAATTGGATAAGCGAAATCCCCCAGTTTTGAGGAACGTTTTTACTTGAGCAGGCCTGGAAACAGGTCTACGGTTTTCTCTTGAGAGGTTTAGCACCCGGCGCTTAAAGTAATTTTTAGGCTTAAGAAGGGGGGCTAGAAAGGGGGGAGGTTAGAAGGGGGGCTGGTTAAGTTAGAGGTTGGCGGTTGTAAATTGTAAAAAGGGGGAAATTAGAGTAACTAATTAGTCGACATCGTTGACTTAGTTACATTAGAAATTAACACGCGTTGGTAATATTAGGTGGAGATCCAGAATTCAACTCGAGTTAAGACTGGTACGCTGGTTGGTTTGGTAGGGGGGACCGGATATAGACAGCTTTTGTGATACCCCATAAGATCACTAGTGGGGGGAGGAAAGCGCGTGGCAATTAGGTACCAGACATTTTTTTTTGGACGAAAGGTAGACATTGGTCACCTTTGAATTTCAGGTGGGCTCATTTTTCTGTTTTTATTATTTTTCTTACTTAGATTTTTGTTGCATTTTAGTGAGGATTTGTGTTTGGTTTTATACGAACAGGTGATCACAAGATACCTGCGCACCTACATTGAAATAGAAACAACCAAAAAGAAGAGGGGGTCAGCATTTGGCTTTTAAGAGAGGGTTTTTGGGAAAATTTTACTAGAGCTCGAGTGGTGGTACAAGGTACGGTGGTTCAAGAAGACCCTACAACGAGGAAGACACTCCGTGACGAGTATTGGGACAAGACCGAAGAAGTCTTAAAACAGAGCAGTCTTGGGACAGTGGTCTTGGGACAGGGTCTTGGGACAGTGGTCTTGGGACAGGGTCTTGGGACAGTGGTCTTGGGACAGTGGTCTTGGGACAGGGTCTTGGGACAGTGGTCTTGGGACAGTGGTCTTGGGACAGGGTCTTGGGACAGGGTCTTGGGACAGTGGTCTTGGGACAGGGTCTTGGGACAGTGGTCTTGGGACAGTGGTCTTGGGACAGGGTCTTGGGACAGTGGTCCTGGGACAGTCTTGGGACAGTGGTCTTGGGACACTAGTCTTGGGACACTAGTCTTGGGACACCAGCCTTGGGACACTGGTCTTGGGACACTACCCTTGGGACACTAGTCTTGGGATACTAGCCTTGGGACAGTAGTCTTGGGACACTAGCCTTGGGACACTAGTCTTGGGACAGTAGTCTTGGGACACTGGTCTTGGGACACTACCCTTGGGACAGTAGTCTTGGGACACTAGCCTTGGGACACTAGCCTTGGGACAGTAGTCTTGGGACACTAGCCTTGGGACACTGGTCTTGGGACAGTAGTCTTGGGACACTAGTCTTGGAACAGTGGTCTTGGTACAAGGGTCTTAGGACACTAGCGGAGAGTACTGTGATAGTGACGAATAGTCTTGGGACGGTATAGAAATTGAAGTCAAATTACAACAAGTGCGTTTTAAGACAGAATAAGACAAATCGAAATAGGTAGGGTTAAGACCAAATTAAGGAAAATTTTTCGGAGGTTTTAGAAAGAGAATTGGATAAGGTTTTTAACACGTTGTACAGAGTTTGTTACCACAAAAAAAAATATTTTTTTTTACCCTTAGAATAGAATCGTGTATATAATAAAATTGTAAATAGAAGCAGTTGTAAATAGAAATAATGAGGCGGAGTAGGGTACCGGTGCTCGAAAAAAGGTCAAGTGGATCAAACACGAAGTATAATTCATCGCTGCGCGGAACGACATCAACGGGCCCAAAGATAACGAAGACGAATTTTTCAGTTAACATGGTCAGCACAAGGAGTACAGCGGAGAACAGGGCGAAAGAGGGCACGGAAGGGGAGCGAGTAGAACCCACCATCGAGATTGATCTAGAGACACCAGATCAAAGTGTGGATGAAACAAGGAAGATGGCGACAGAGTCAACTCCAATGCCCAATGCAGATGAACCGAACCAGAAACCCATAGAGTTCTCACCGATAGATGACGCGGAAGATGCAATAGGCAACACCGAAGAAACGGTGAAAGATGACTCTCAAGTAAAGAGGACATCTTTTACGGAAAAATTGGGAATAATGTTCGGAATAAAAACGAAAGAAAACGTGACTGAAGAACCGAAAGCAGAAAGAGCACGAACATTTGGTACAGTGAGCACGAAAACGACAGAAACCGGCCAGAATGAGGAACAAGCTAAAGCAGAGGCTAAGGCCGAAGAGAAACTCACGGCTGACCATGAAGAGACTACCATTGAGCTGGGCGACTTGTTGGCGAAATTAAATCAGATCGACAAAAGACTTAAGAACAGTGAAGAAGACAGAGAGGTGATAAAAAAGGAGATAAGATACAACAAGCACGAGTATCTAGACAGTTATTTTAACCTGGCTAAGGCAACAGAGGAGAGACTCAAGGAGATGTCAGACAAGGTAGAAGCCACCAATGAAGAACGAGAAAAGAACATCAAAACAGACATGCAACAGTTGAAGAACCGATATGATGATGTCAACAGCCAATTAGGGAGCCTGGAAAGGAGAATGGACACAATGAGCAAGAGTCAAGCCGAGAGTTCGTGTGCAATACAGGCGAAGTTGGATGCAATCTTGAGAGGTTCTACTCCACAAGAAAGACCGGCAGCGGATCGTACGCAAAGCACCAGAGTTGACTTTGTAGAACCACAAAGGAACAAACGGCAATCGACACCGTTGCCCTTAACCAGGGATGCGATAAGCATAGCACCAACAACTGCGAAAACAATAATGAAGAATGGAACGTCGAATACAACGGCTGCTCCGGGAGATTCAACAGCTAACAGCAACACAGGACCAGATGCTATGACATGGGCCAGCACTTGGGAGATGATGAACAGGACTCTAGAGGCCTTCGCCACGAGGAACACTGACTCGAGCGACAGGAGAGAGGGAAAATCAAGAAAGACATTCAAGAAGCCAAAAGAATTCAAGGACGACTCCGATGGATGCATTGACACTTGGGTGGAAGTGATGAGATTACATCTAGAGCAAGACAACTTGAGTGACGAAAGGCAAGCATGTACAGCCATACTGAGCAACTTGGAAGGAACGGCATTAAAATGCGTGGTCGCAAAGAAGGAGGAAGAACGCGACACCGCGGACAAGATCTTCGAGATATTGCTGAATCGATTCGGGTCAGGCATGAAGGGTCACCAAGCGATGATGCGATTTGAAAAGAGAAGGCAGAGGGACGACGAGTCAATAGATCGGTTCCTAGATGACCTCGAGAGCTTGAGAAGGAGGAGTGACCCAGAGGAGTCGACAAATAGACGGAACTTTAGCATTGCCTCGAAGTTCATCGATGGGGTGAAAAGTGATGACTTAAGGACAATGTTAGCAACATACTACACATTGTCGAAGGACAGCGCACCCACCCCAGAAGAAATGAGACAGAAATCAAGAGAATACATGCTGATGAAACCTAAGAAGTACTCATATTCCGAAAACAGGAACACGCAAGGGGGAAGCCAACCCCAGAGGTCATCATGGTACAAACCTAGAGATGATATGGACAAGCGTAGATCATGCGCGAACTGCGGGTCAGCGGATCATCATGTGGCTGACTGCACAACGTACAAACAAGGCATGAAGAGCCTAGGTTATGCACCGGATGAGGAGGATATGAGCCAGATGGAGGAACACGAGTACTATAATGGCTTGATCATCAAGATAGGCGCCAGATGCTTCTTCTGTAATCAGGAGGGGCACTTCAGAATGGATTGTCCCTTGTTCTGGGAAGCGGTCAAGGACCAGAATCACCCCAAACATAAGTTGGCATTAGCGGCGGTGCAGAATCAGCGGAACAGGCAAAACGAGTTTGAATCTAGGAACTTGGGGGCACCAAACACCGAATTGCCGACGAAGACAGTGAAAGCTGTTACACATGTTAGCGGTGCGTTAGAGTCCGCGGCCGGAAGCTCTCTAGAGATAAATTATGAGAAAGCGGCGACGGAAGCAATTGCCAAAGTGAAACAAGATCTGGCTGCGAAAGAAATAGAGCAACGACTAAAGTTGGAGATCGAAAGACAGAATTTTAACGAAGCATTAACCGGATCGAACTCAATACCAGAGGCTAGAACGGGCTCAATGAAGACCGGGAATTGTAACACCGTGAAAATGGTGACAGGTAAACCTTTTGGGATATCGAAAATCGGAGCAAGAATAATGTCGATAATCACAGTGGGCGGACACGAGGTAACCAGAAACTTGAGCGAGCCGAGCGACCAGACGATAATGCACATTGACGTGTATGCAGACTACTTGAGTGGAATAAGTCCACAAACGACTTCTAGAGCGCTCAGGGCACTACTCACGAGAGGGGGCAGCAAATCGGTACGTGTTGATAATAGGTACACTGAAGCTTATGGTCCACACGAGGTCATGCTGAATATAGATGGAATCAACATCTACACAAAGACGATGATAACATGCGACGAAGACCTAATTGGACAAATCTATGTAGGGAAAGAAGAATTGAAAGTAAGATCGATTGGACACTGCGCTATGCTCGAAGAAGATGCAATGCACATCGGGACGGAAGCAGACGTGACAGGGCACGTGCTAGACATAAATGGCAAAAAGACTCAGTTACGTGGATTACTCGACACGGGAGCAGTCTTGAGCGTCATACCAATCGAAACATGGGAAAAAATGGGCTTTGACAAAGGTGACTTGATAGACTCTAGAATACGGCTGTCAGCTGCAAACAAAGGGGCCCTTCGGGTGTTGGGCAGGACGCCGATAATAGCTCTCAATTTGGGGGAACGTAACCTGTGGATGAGCTTCATCGTGGTAGAAAACCTAGATGAATCTGACCAATTCATCTTGGGCAGAGACTTCATCAGGAACTTCGACGTAACGATTGATCTAAATAATGCAATGTTCAGGATACGGAACCCGGATAGGAGGTACGCAATCAAACCGGTAAATTTAATAATGGCAAATGAAAACAAAGCACCGGTATTCTTGAGTAGGAGAGTGAGGTTAAAAGCTAATGAAGCGGCAATCGTAAGCTTGAGGATGAAAAATTATAATGAACTAAGTGACAACAAGCAAGTGTGTATAGTTCCAAATCCTAATAGTCAAAGCGCTGCTGTTTTAGGAAGATCATTTTCGATAACGAAGAGCGGCCTCTGCGTCAGTGTCTTGTTGAATACCCTTGATATACCGATCACGATACAGAGAGGGAGGAAGCTGGGATATGCTTTACCGGTTAAAACTCGATATGAAACAATTGAAAACTCAAAACAAAATGAAGTTGTTGATTGTCCCAACCACAGGGACAAAATTTGTATCTTGAGACGATTGCAGAGAATAAAAGATTCTTCAGGTCTTATCAAATCACTTAAGTCAGAAACGGACGATGGGCTTTCGAGCTGCTCGAACTTTCCAGAGAGACCCACACTAGATGAAATGCAAATTGATAAACCGGTTCTGCCGGAGATTGAACATTTAAGGGGCAAACTGAAAGATGAACAGCTCGAAGCTATCAAGGACGTACTAGAGCGAAACGAGGAGGTCTTTTCAAGGCATAAGGCGGATATCGGGTGTTGTAATTTTGTTGAACATGAAATTGAACTTGAGGAAAACGCGGTACCACACAGGGAGGGGGCGAGGCGCATGACCCCACACAAATCGGACGCGTGTAGAAAAGAAATCGAAACGTTACTAGAGTATGACATGATAGAACCATCCAAGTCACCGTGGGCGTGTGGAGTAGTGATGGCAAAAAAGAAAGGCGACCAGTTAAGGTTTTGTTGTGACTTTCGATACCTGAACTCCGTCACGGTGAAGGATGCCTATCCCATACCTAGAATTGATGAGAGCCTCTCGAAGTTAGGTGATGCAAAATTTTTTACGACTCTTGATTTAGGCTCGGCTTTTTGGCAGGTACCATTAAGGAAGCAAGACAGGGACAAGACAGGGTTCGCCTGCGAGTTGGGTCTGTTTCAATGGAAACGGATGCCGTTTGGACTCTGCAATGCAACAGCCACGTTTCAGCGGCTGATGGCACACGCGTTGATAGGCGTGACGAAGAAGTACGGCAACCTGGTAATGTGCTACGTGGACGACGTGGTAATAGCGACGCCGACACTAGAAGACCACATCGAGAGGCTTGACGAGGTGTTCGCGTGCATGAAGAGATCGGGGCTGAAGTGTAAACCATCAAAGTGCGAGATACTCAAGGACTCGATTAAATACTTGGGAAGGATGGTAGATAAGCACGGCATTAGACCTGATCCAGACGCCGTGGAAGCAGTCCTAACCTGGAAATCACCGAAGACGGAGCACCAGCTGATGAGCTTCCTGGGTTTCGCCAACTATTATAGAGAATTCATCAAGGGCTATGCGGACAAGGTATACCCGATGCAACAACTAATGAGACATAAGGGCAAGAAGTTCACGTGGAACAACGCGGCAGAAGAGTCATTCCAGAGAATAAAGAAAGAGCTATGTGAGGCACCAGTACTGGGTATGCCGACAGAGAAGGGGATGTACGTGCTAGACACGGACGCGTCAGTAGTCGCCATTTCTGGGATTCTCCATCAAGAACAAGAATGGAATGGGAAGACAGTCTTGAGACCAATAGCATACGGGAGCAAGGTCCTAAGTGACACAGAAATGAAGTACGGAGCACCGAAAGCAGAGATGTTCGCGGTGGTCACCTTTGTCGAAAAATACAGAGCATACCTAGGCAGTGAGCCCTTCAAGCTGCGAGTCGACAACCGAGCACTAAGCTGGCTGAAAACGTACTCAATGGACCAGAGCTATATTGGGAGGTGGATAGTTCGCTTGGATGGATACAACATGATAATTGAGCACAGAACACGAGATAAACATCAAAATGCTGACAGCTTGAGTAAGAAGACGGAGTTCTACGAGAGGCAAGAACAAAGAGAGGCGGACAGACCTGAGATCAAAGACGGCTTCTCCTTTATGGACAAAGAAACGTACGACAGTCTTCCACTCACGAGATGGCTGGACAAATCAGGCAAACCGATAGAAGATCATCCCGAATTGCCGAAAGAGCCTCTTGAAAAGACCATCTTGAAGAAAAATAGAGGGATTCCGATAGGAATAATGCTCAAGTCCAAGATCGTGAGGGAGACACTCAAGGCAAAAGGTTATGATCTCACCCAGGTAGAGGAGGGAACGGTCCGAATAGATGAAGACTTAATGAGGTTGCTTGAGAAACTATCAGATGACAAGCCCGTGATCCAAGGGAAAGGTCAGGAGGCACCGGAACTAACCATACTTCGGAGAGAAGAAACAGTGAACAATACTGACGTCTCAAAAGGAAGCATCACTGATAGCAAGGAAGTTGTGCGATCACTAGTTGAAAAAATCCCCGACAAAATTCTGGAGCAGACAAAAGTCAGGGATAAGAAAGTAACATTCAGAGAAGAAGTTGAACACCTGGGACTAGATCAAGAGTCCGGGGAGTGGTCCAGATTCATGGAAGAAGACGAAACCGGAGAAGGGAAATTGTCCGGGGAGCGTGAAGAATGGGATGAAGACTCGGATGAGAGCAGCGAAGACCAAGACAGTCTATGCATGATACTGGCGGAAGAGAAGATAAGACAGCACGACAGGGAATTACAGACGGATCCATCTTCAGGGACGTACAATCTGGAAACACAAGAGGTACGAGGTGGTGAAGAGCTCGAGAAAATAGCAGTTTCAAGAAAACCACTAAGGGAACTATCGTGCAACTCAAACGTCAGAACGAATCTGGTACCAGAAGACGACATGAAAATCGTGAAAAGGATGATATGTGTGAAGCTGAGTGATGACACCCACAACCCTGGTGAAATGAATGGACAGATCATGGCGCTAAAGGAGCACGTTAAGGCGAGATACAGGCTGTCTGACCTAATAAGGGCCCAGAAGAATGACAAAATGACAAGTAACCTCTCCAAATGGATCCATTCGGGAGTCAAGGAGAAGGGGGAACTTGAGGAAGACAGCTACAAGATCTTGAGCCAGTTCTACAAGGAAAAGAGAGATTTACTTTATCACACAGCTGAAGGGGTGGTAGCGTGCAAGAGAAGAGATGAGGAAAAAATATTACACAAACACAACCTCATCATACTACCACAATTGTACCAAACGGAGGTGCTTTTCAGATCACACGACCAGATGGGCCACCAGGGGATAGATAAAGTACAACAAAGGATACTTCACAGGTTTGATTGGCCGGGAATGAGAAAAGCTTGCGAGAGATGGGTGAATGCCTGCCTAGCATGCCTTCAAGTAAAAGACCCAAGGAAGATGAAGTTTCCCCTCAAGTCTGTCGAGAGTTCGGAATTCAATGAAGTGGTGCAGATAGACCATCAGAAAATCTGCATGACGGAGTCGGGTTATAACCAAATACTAGTTATAATAGATCACTTCACCAAGTTGGCGGAAGCGGTTCCGTGCCAGACAGCCTCGGCAGAGGAGACATGTGATCACCTGATAACGCATTGGATATCGCGATATGGTTGTCCAATGACTTTCCAGTCAGACAACGGCAAGGCTTTTGTGGGGGACTTGACAAAAGAATTGATGAAGAGATCACACATTGCTCAAGCGCACTCGACGACCTATCATCCACAGACCAATGGGTTGGTAGAGAGACAGAACAGGACACTGGTCAACATGCTCAGGGTGTACTGCTCGAGATACATGACGGACTGGGACAAATACCTGCCACAGGTAGTAGGAGCCTATAATAGTACTCAGCACTCAACGACGGGTATCAGTCCTTTCATGATGTTGACAGGCAGGGAAAGGGCAATGCCTATAACATTCTTTTACCCGGAGTACGAGGGGAAGAGGACGTCACCTCAAGCATACGTGAAGGAAGCGATCAAAAGACAACAAGAGCTAAACGAGCTATGTCGGAGAAACACGGCGCAAGCACAAATGAGGCAACGCAAGAAATATGACGAAAAGATACTAAGAGCAAAGCCATACGAAGTGGGCCAATACGTGTGGGTCTTCCAAAATGTCATACCGCCCAAGGGAACAAAGAAACTACTCAAGAAATGGAGAGGACCGTTCATGATTACGGAAGTACATCAACAAGGACGGTTCTATCGCTTGAGTACAGGGCGAGCAGCACATTACGAAAATCTGAAGCCTCATGTCCCGTCCCCGGAGGACTGGTGCCTACCAAGAGACATGGAAGGTCTTGAGTACCTGGTGGTGGAACCAGCGTGCGAAGTGAATGAGAAAGGCACTAGAGAGAAAAATGATGGTAATGAGAACTTGAGTTTGGACGACAACGAAAAGATAGAAGTGGAGTCGGATGCAGGTTCATTTGTAGAAGAAGACTGGAACGACCCAGAGCAAAACGAGGTACCGAAGTGGATGGAGCCGGATCGACCAACACCACCGGAAACCAGGACTGGCAATCGTAAACGCACAGGCATGAGGTACAATAGGTACGGGGATGACTTCTTGATCGATAAGATACAGCCAGACAAGTTGGGCGATGAACTACTAAGCGCAGGCGAACTGGAAGCCGGAGAGGAATGGCAGGTCATTGACGATGGTGGACATTATCCGCAGGATGATTACTCGACGCCAGAATTGGAGACGGATCTCGAGCAGAGTGAAATAGAAAGGAGGGAGAACACGAACTTGAGGATTCTAGAGTGGATGCGTGATGTCAAGGACGAGAGCCACGAAGGACAAAGCATTCAGCAAGTCGATATATCAGCAGCAAATTACATGAGGACAGAGGACCCTCTTTTCGGATGGACAGCAACAGACAGGCCACTGGACATCCCTAAGGACAATTCAGACCCGACTACATCGACGGGGACGTCGATAAATATTTTTGTCCGGGGAGTGGGGGTAGGACTTACCCACACCGAAAATTTGATGATAAAGAAGCTCAAGGAAGTGAGGGAAACAAGCGGATTGGAACTGGAGGAAGAAGAACCAGAGCCTACCATAGGAAGGAATTTCAAAACGAAATTCGAAATACCCAATGAATACTCAGAGAACATCATGATAACAGATAGCGACTTCATCCTGTCAAACAGGACCAGCGCGATCTGCATCACGGCGGATATGAGTTTCAAATCAAGATTGGAGGCTGACTTCAAAAGAGAGTACCAGAACGTAGAGTTTCTGTTCAGACAGAGGCCAGGACTGGGAGGCATAGCAGCGCTTCCACCGTCAGTGGCACAAGTCCCGGGCAAATACCTCTGCTTCCTAGTAACGAGAGTCAACGACAGAAACACAATTGATCCCGAACACGTGATATTGGCACTGACAAGACTACGTGACTTCATGATTGAAAGAGGAATAGTGGAGGTCTCGATGCCGGTGTACGACCCAAACAGGGGCAAACTGAGCTCGAGGGAATTGTACGCTATCCTACATGTGGTCTTTGCAGAAACAGAGATAATGGTGCATCTTCACAAGAAGTACTACTTGAGCATCGCCTGAGTCGGGTACATGGAAGTACCAGGTCGGGTGTGAGGGAGGAGTCTTGAGTCAGGTACTGGGGTGCGGCGCAGGTAAAGGGATCTTAAGATGTGATTGGCATGACAATTGAATTTTAAAAGAAAGAATTGATGGTGCTAAAACATAAAATGAATCTGCATGTTCTTAAGGGAGATCCAATCAAATTGTTTTAAGTGATATGTGAATGATAAGATTTTAATCATATGGGTAGAAGGGGGGTCTCTAGGTTAGGAACGTGACATACTAAGTTTTAATGAGCTTTATGTTTTCAGATCAAGTTTGAAAACAAAGTTGAATATCCAACTACACTCAAGCGAGAAACAGAAAAAGAGAATCTTGATTGAACACGCGACAATCCGGATCTACAGCAAGTGCTTGCAAGAGAAGATTTCTAGAGATTTCTTGAATTGGGTAATACTTGAGTTGGTAAGGTAATTCTTGAGTTGGTAAGGTAATTCTTGAGCTGGTTGACATCTATCTACACACATCCCGAAGTTATAAAGAATGGCAGACCGATTCTGGAACTCTATGCCCACGGCTCTGCAGAGGCCCACTCTTGACGAGCTGTACAGACGCTTGAGGGACCTGGACCACACCCAGATCGACGAGAGAATGGCGGTGATGCTGAATGCGATCCTCCAGTTGGAGGACCAGGGCGAGTGCAGGGAGTCTGCGACGGAGGCTGTCTTGATAGTCGGCTACACCACTGAGGGCATATCAAATCGAGCACAGACCAGATGGTTGTCTTGGAATGCGGATGGAGGAGTAAGGGGCTTTGACTTGGCAAGAAATCCTGGCCTGAGTAACAACACCGAACACGGCGCAGGAGAGTTCCCGCTACCGACGAGGCCAACAGCGAGATCCACGGGCCAGAGCTCGAGTAAGGTGCCGTAGATGTCGCGGGCGCAACAGACGACCGAGGCATATCCGGAGCTGGGAGTCCTAAGGAAAGAGCTTGAGAAGGCGCTGAAGGAAAGGAATAAAGCGAACCTCGATCGGGATCAGGCGAAGTTGGATAGGGAGAGGCTTCAGCTGGAGAGAGACCAGGCAGTCGACGAGCGGGATCAGACGTTGAAATTACTTGAGATGCTAAGGGCGGAACATCAGCAGGAGCTAAAGGTGCGGGAGAACGCCGCGAATCGTGATCAACTAAAGTCGGAGTTGGAAAGGATAGAACAACGACAACGCGAGCTGGACGCACAAAAGGGAGCCAGGTCAAACGAACGAGTGGTGACAAGCTCAAGGCCAGAGTCGCGCATGGAGGTGGATGAAGCTCCCAGGGCTAGAGGACGGTTCAACCTTGACCGCGAGGCCAGGGAACACATGAGTGAAGGGTTGGAGGTCTGGATACCGAATGACGCGACGCCCTCCTTGCGCAATCTAGAGACCCAACCTGTACGTCCTCTGATGGATGTGGTGTTACCAGGATATACACCAACCTCGACCTCGAGCGGTAGTCAGGTGAGTGGCGCCTCATCGCGCCTGAAGGAGCTGGGCGAGAAATTGCAGCAGCAGAGTCGTGAAAGAGCGACAAGGCCAGAGCTTCCCCCAACTTGGAGGGAACAGCCGGTCAGAAACGTCGTGATCGCGAGCTACAAGAAGAACACAGAGGGGAACTACCACAAGCATAGTCGGCTGGACTGGAATGCGGAACAGCAAGCCAGGAGGGACTGCTTCCACGACGCAGCCTGGGTGCAGTATCTAGCGCCACCTCGTGTGCCAGAGGGTGCGGTTCACCTGATTATAGGAGACAGCCTGGTGCGGGTGTTGACCCAGATCCGGTCACATTGGCAGACGGGAGTCTTGAGTTTCGCTGGAGCTGCTACGCCACAGATGTTGGCAACTCTGGACATGCTAGGAATGACCAAAGTTTACACAGTCACCTTGATGGTTGGGACCAACGACGTGTCGAGAGGAGAAGCAAGGAAAGTGACGAGGCTATGCGACAAGATGAGTTGCCTTCTTGAGGAGCTGAGGATCCAAATGGATCCCATCCTGCTGACGATATGCACGGTCCCCTATAACATGATGTTTGATCAACACTCCCTAGAGATGAACCAGAGGGTGCGGAGCCTGAACAAGGCGATCCGAGAAATACACCGAAACAGTGTGCTTCCTCTCAGGCTGTTAGACGTTGCAGAACGCATGGAGAACAAGGGATTCCCTGAAGACACCTCGAAAGATGGAATCCATTTCGATAGGCCAAGGGGAGCTGAGTGGCTGAACGACGTCTTCCAGGAACACATAAACACGCTAGAAGCGGACCTGCTGGAGACAGCCCAATTCACTTTAGGGCCACCTCCCAACCCACCATTCCTTGCCTCGAGGGCCTTGGCTGGTCGATTGGGAGCGAGAGTTGATACTAGAGATAGCTCGAGGAGCAATCAGACCCGATTGCAGAGTGCCACACCAATGGAGTCGGAGGAGGTAGAGTCATCAACACCTCCGACCTCGGCGATGTCCTCCGTGGTGGTGGCAGATGGCAGGAGAGAAAAGAAGTCTAGGGAGACTACCCGCTTGAGATATCCTGAGAAGGTGAAGGAACTGGATCTAGAGACTTTGGAATGCAGACGAGAGTTGGCGGAAACCCTGGGGATCGAACGAGTGTCGCATGAGGACTTGAATAGACATCATTGCGTAGACTGGTTGAAAGCACACGAGGCGCATTTCTCGAGAACGAAGTTAATGGAGACTACAGACCTGACTGGAATTCCCACAAAAACGATCATGGGACCCATTAACTACAGGCCTCTTAAGCAGCTAGGGAGTCCTGGACTTATAGCAGAACCTCCCAAGCACCGAACTGGCATCGCCAGGATCAGGTTGGCAACCCCGGCACAGTTGAAGGTGGTAGACAAGCTACTCAATCCGGGAGGAATGGAATTGCCTGATGCCGCTTACGAAGGTCCAAGGTTGGCAGAGGATCCCAGGTACGGGAAGCCCTGTGGCGGCACCCAATTGGCCAAGACTCTGGCAGTTTATGATAGAGCAGATCCAGCTGCTGCAAGAGTGATCATTGTGGCGGGATCAGACTTCGAAGGAACGTCTCCCAAGTTGTTCTGGCCGGAGACTCTGGTATACTCTTTGCCAGGAGCCGAATTGAACCAGATGTTGACCCTAGTGGTGGCAATAAAGTCGGAGATGCCCTGTGAACCTGAGCTGCTATTGTTTGCAGGAATGAATGACCACCTGCACGCGATGGGACTTCTTGAGCAACTGAAGGGCGAAGAGATTCCGACATCAAAGAAGATATGGGAGGCTATTCAGGCGTTATTTGCGGCGATGAATGAGGTACAAGAGAACGTAGCCTCGAGATTTGGGTCCAAGACAAAGGTGGTGTTTACCACATCCCCAGGATACGCCAGCATGCCACCCGCCCTACAATTCGTGTATGCGGTCTTAATCTTGATAGCGGAAGGGAGTGAATGGCGGATTCTGATGGCAGCCCCCAATCGAGAGCTGGAGCCAGTAAACTTGAGACTTTACAGATCAGAATTACCAGCGGCATGGGCTGACATATCTCATGCGCTGAGGGGCTTTTACGGACTAGCCGATGTCTTGATTGTATTGGATGAGGTACTCTTGCTAGAGATATCGAACTTTGCTAGACAACTCAAGTTCAGCCCAGTCATCGGGGACGACCACCCGGCGATAAACCAGTTGACGGCCAGCCTGTGGTTCCGGAGTATGGATGTGAAAGTCGCAAATTCCACCAGCAGGACTAGAGGTCCCGGCAACGAGAGAAGAAATGTGGTCGAGACGGAGAAACAGTTAGAATCGATGAAATATCGCTTGACCCAAGAGAATGGCTGGTGGCCATTCCTGACACCAAGGCTGGAGAACGCCACGAATAAAACGAGGGAGGAAGCACCACTCCTCGTGAAACAAATCTGGAGTTTTCTAGAGAAGCAACTGGAGCTAGCTGAAAGGAGAGACATGACGGTGGTTAGATTTGTCTCGGCCGCCAATGAAGTGACGATTGGAGGATTTTGGAGAGAGCACGCCAACGGCGAATTGAAGACTAGGAGAGATTACGAGATTCTCAAGTTCTTGAGTCCTTGCTGGGAGAGAGAATTCTTGGCAGGAGTGTTCGGCACCACGGCGACTATCTTCGGAGCCTTCGTGCAGGAGATACTGGGCATGCCCATCAGCCTGCTCTTGGCCCTGTATTTGGTCTACCCCAGATACTTGTTCAATATGGGTCCAGCATATATGTTTAGTCGGGGAGTGGAGACACTTCGAGTTGATGGGTACCTGGCACTAGTGCTCTTGACCCATGGGGAATTGGTGTCGTTTCATCGGTTAATGGAATATGGAGAACCTCTGTCTATGGGGAGAGTCCACACGAGCATTGAAACCAGCTCCTACAAGTGCGCCGCAGGGTTGAAGACACTACTGGTGCAATACCTCATGATGCAGAATCGATACATGACGGGTGAAGATGAGAACCCAACCTCGAGAGAAGAATGGGAGAAGGCGAACAGAGGGATGCCTCTGTTGACGGACCTGTGTCTGGCAATGAGGTCGGACCCAATGGGGATAATCCGAGGTCTGGAGGAGGTGGTGACCTGCATCTATGGTCCAGCAGTGACGTACGCGTTTCCAGATCCCCTGGTGATAACGTATCGTCACTCGGTGACGCACTTGAGTCTCATCAGCGTACTGGATGGTGCAGCGCTGAATTGGTGTCAGCAGGAAGTGCTCAGGGCGCGTATGAGCAACACGGTACTCTTCGGAAAAGTGAAAGATGCTGAGATGATGGTGTGCAATTTCAGGGGACAAATGCAATGCAGAATGGGAGGCAAGCGAGAGGGCCCTATTGAAATGTATCCCAAATTCTGGAACTTGAACCCATTGACGGCGGACGGACGAGAAATCTTGAGAATTCCTGCCTGGAAGGAGTGCTTCGCACTGGTGAAGAGGGAGCTAGAGACCATAATGGAGAAAGAAATCCTCCCGGCAACCATGCCTGAGTTCCCAATAGTCAGGAGGATGACCTTAGGAATGAATAGTCCCTTGGTAGTTCCCTCCATAATGGCGAGGATGAGAGCGGAGGAAATGCAGAAGGATTTCACTGATGGCTGGGACCCCCTGTTCATTGGCTACACGGCGGCGGTCTACTTCCATACCAGCGAGATGAAGGTAAATTCGTGGACGACGCAAGCAAAAAAGAGTAGAGGTTCGCAGCCCCCTGGATATGAGGTGCGGAAAGTCTTGAGGACTCTTGAGAAGGAAGGACTTGAGAATATGCTACCCATATGGGATGATGGCAGGATGATCGTGATGGAGGGACACGTCGCACTGGTGGACGACATGAAATTTGCCACGAGAAAATATAAGGCGCCCTATGGCTTGGAACAGGTGGAAATAAGACAGGAAGGAACAGAACTAGATGCAGCAGGTCAACTGCACGTAGCACTGACGGAATACAAAAAGCTGGATCCCGCGACACCATCACCACTGTCCGTGGACACACCTGGAGACAAGAGGAGCGGACCCGTCGAGGACCGATTTAAGAAAATTCTCGAGAGAAGGAGACATGAGTCAGAAGAAGAGAGTATGGATGAAACTCTCAGTGAAGCTGGTGAAGACATGGAAGTGGGGAATACGCCTGAACCAGGGCCATCAGGGGAGGAGCTCACCACTCAAGAGCTGTTGAAAGATTTGAGCGAGGAGAATTGGGCAGATACTGCCACACCACCCCTGATTCCGTCTCCACGGAAGAACCTAGAGTTGCCATTGGCAGGTGAAACCTTCAATATGGGGATGTTACTCTTGAGCTCGGAGGAAAGGGAGAAGAACACGTTCGAAGGGAATAGGGACATATTCTTGGGATCTCTCGAGGATGACGCTTGGCAGGAGTTCCTGGAGGAATTCAATCGAGAAGTGGGCAGCGAGACGACGCTGGACAAGTTCAAGAAGGAACTGTGGGACGCAGTAGTGAGATTCGGGGAACCGCTCCTGATAGGAACGGGCCTGGATGAGAAAGCAAGAAAAGAGCTGCTGAACAAGCTAGTGGAGCTGAGGAACGCACGATCGAAGACTAGAAAAGAGAAATGTGAGGACAGCTCTACTCTGAAACGAAAAACTGTGGATAAAATGGTTGATGATATAAAAAGGGATAAGGTTGGGACTAGTAATATGATTAAAAGTACTAATATCCTTAAGGCTCGAGCAGGGGGGAGGCAAGAGTTGGAAGGAGTGGATGGAGAGGTAGAATCAATGATGATAGCCACCACACCCTCGAGCAGAGACGTGAAGACTCGCAAGAGGAAGAGAGAAGTGGAAGGATGGGGTAGTCCTTCAGTGGATGCTGTTTCGGAAGGAAACTTGAGAGAGACGGCGCCCATCGTTTTGGCCCGATGCAAGACGGCGGCATACAAGAACAGCTCGGAGCTCAGGAAACCACTTGAAGTAGAAAAGGAAATAGAGGTTTCCACCAGTTCTACGTCAGAAGAAGACTTCAAGCCTCAGAAGGTAAACGTGAAGAGAGGTTCAACGAACGGACAGGGAGGGGAAGTGGAGATCGGCAAAGAATGGATCTCGAAGGCACATCAGGACATGGGCAAACAAGTGACGAGTGATCCATTGGAGAGGAGCAAGACGAGGAACACTTCCCGGACGTGGTGGGTGGCCCTCGAAACATTGAAGGAAATGGAGGACTGCTTGAAGAAGTTGGATAGTGGAATAGCTCGCAGGCGACGCAATTGGGCCACCCAGCAGAAAGCCGAGGTTAATAAGATAGAGATGGTAAGTCATCTGAAGAGGTCCTGGCAGAGTTTGTTGAAGGATCATTTTGAAGAGGCGATGAGAACATCCTCATCAGCACCGCCACTAATGGCGAATCCCTTCGTTAGAACTGCGGGACAATTAATGTTCACCTGGAGTCTGGTGGGAATAGAGTTGGAGACATTGACCTCGTATGACAGGCTGAAGTTGGGAAGCAAGAAGCTAGAGGTGTATCAGGCACTGGTGCAACACGTGGCCAGGGACAATTCAGGCTTGAGCCTGGCTAGGAGAAAAGATGCCACATGTTTCTTGAGATGGACAATGTCAATGATGTCTGATAGCACCATCCTGGCATGCCACCAGAGAGCAAGTGGAAGTAAAACCATGGAGAGAAGGGTCTCAACGATCATCTTGAACGTATATCAAAGTACAGGAATAGAGAAAGAAGATGGTTCCAGACTATCCTTAGAGAGCCATCGAAAGCTGGACGAGGTACGGAGGTTCTCTAATAAGAAGTTCGAGGAAGAACATGATGTTCACCGTAACCTGGCCTCGTCAGAACAGTACTCGAGACTCAGTGAGAAGGGGGAATACCAATACGTGTCTGGAGTGCTGGGAATAGCCTACAATCCCTTCTTAGACTTGGAAGCTGGAGGAGCCCACAGAAACCATGAGGTAGCGGAGCTGCTGAAGTTTTGGACAGAAAGAATAATGGAGATAGACGCGGTGGAGAAAGAGGGGCCGAGCCTGGGCCTGATTCTTGAGAAAACACCAGAGGTGATAAGCATGCCGCGCTCAAACAAGAGAGTTGAAGTAAACATGGGCGGTGGAAATGGCTTGTTAACCACGAACTTGGGAGTGATATGGAAGCTACTAAGACCCTCCTGGTGTCCACATCCCCATGCGAGTCTAATCGAGGAAACCACCGAGCGAGTGAGGTTAGCACCAACGGAAGATGAAGATCTGGCGAAGTTGAGTGTGCTGCATAAGCTAATCACGCCCCAGATGCAAGAGCCAAGCGAAAGGATGAGCGACCCCGGGTCAACAAAGAAATTGGAGCCGGGTAGCTGTCTGGATTCGACGTGTGGGAACGGAGAGCACATCTGCGATGGACGGTCATGCGTCAGAATACTGTCGTTTCAAAAAGAAGATCTGGTCACTTGGTTCGAAGACATCACAGAAAGGGAGAAAAGTGAAGTGCAAATAATAGCGGAATGTTACGCGAGAACCACGGTGAATATAGCGACAGCTCTCGGATTCTTCTCGAGAATGTGTGGTCTGCAGGCACTGGAGAGACTGGAGTCTGAACATCATTTAGTGACGGCGTTGAGCGTAGAATCATGGCCCGGGGTGTTGCAGGTGACTCAAAAACACATCCGGAGCTGGAAAGTTGGTCTTGAGGCGGAAATGGGATTTCCCCTGAGCGAAGCTTATGGCTTGCCATTGAACGCGAAATCGCTGATAGGGTCAATGATGGCCAACTTGTGCGGAAGTCACTACCCGCTACACATGGCGATGGTGGAAGTGTCCAGCCAGAGAATACTGGTGGACAAGGCCTTCTCAGTGCCCAAGTGCGTGAGGTTGGCTCGGATGTCGCATCACTCGCACAAGTTGTTGAGAAAAATCAAAGGGACAGTACCAAAAGAATTGAGAGATGATTTAAGCGAAATCTGGGGAGAAGATCTTCTGAAGTTGGAAAGAGAAAACACAAGCGATCACGAGAGACAAAACGTGATCGGGAAACCTGTGGGAAGTACTCCGAACCTGGAAGACAACGACACGATGCACGAGAAAATGATGGAGCTTGAGCCTCTCTTGGAAGCCTCAGGGGAGCGTAATCTCAGGAGCATTGAGATCTCTCATGGGGAATGCCCATGCCACTGTTTGGCACAAACGGTGTGGTATCCAGATCACAAGAACCTTTGCCTGGTGTGGGATGTGGAAGAGATTCGGTCGATCGGACTACCGGATCACCGGCAGAAGGTGACGCTCTTAGTAGTGAGTACGATGTTAGCTCTGAGATGGATAGAAGAGAATATAACGAAATATCGGGAGGCGACGACGCCAACGGCTGAGTCAATATACGCGATAGACTACAGCAGGAGACTTGAGTTGTTTGAGACTGCGTGCAAAGTATTCGCCATACCAACGGAAGTCAGGCACGTATGGAGTCGCTTGAGGTACTTTCCATGGTTTCGGGCGACACTGACGTCTTGGTTGTACAGGGCAACGAAAGATCACATGAGAAAACATCAAAAGGAGTATCGACAGTTCCAGGCCGAGATTGGGCCGGAAGCTTTCAAGAGACCCCTGCTAACCCATCGTAATGCGATCACGACGGGATGGAAGAGAGTGGGTAAGATGTCTAGAGACAACACCAAAGCGAGGGAGTCGATACTAGAGGAAGACCTGGCGAAGAACGTGAGCTTGAGCCTGCACAACTCCTTTTGCTTGAACCGAGAAGCTAGGGTGAAGGCACTACCCAACCAAGCAAAGAGATTGCAGGAGCAGAGAGAATGGATGCGATCCTATGAACAGCTGAAGGCTTGGGAGGAGATTGTGATTAGTTCCGATGATGAAGAGGAACTGTTGAGACAGTTTGCTGCATCTAGCACTTCAGGATGCAGTACCTCCAAGGCGAAGAGCACGAGATGAATGGGCAAATCGGATGGATCTTGAGTCTTGAGAGGGAAGGGGGGCTTGAGTGTGAATCCGAGTGAAACTTGGATTCACGAAAAAGAAATTTTAACAAAGTAAATATTGTTACTAATATACTATATCTATTATATAAATCAAAATGCTGCATGACAATTTCCTGATTGAATAGGACAAAAGAGATTTTTAAATGATTGGCTTGAAAAGCGAAAATTCAAAGGTGCAGGTAAATGCAGATTTTGATTGCTGTTTAGCAATAGTGTGAAAATTTTAAATGGTCGTGAATTTTGGGGTGTAGATAATCTTAAATCTGCTGCAAACTTCTGTAAATGACCACTGGCACTGTATCTTGAGCAACACTCGGTTTTTCTGGGACTCACTGGCAGAAGACAGCGCGCGATGAGGACATCGATCTCGAGTCCGGGGAGTATGTGCCAGTCGGTCATATTTGGAAGTTTGACCTTGAGAAGAGCAGAAAATACTTGATTTTGAAGTGAAATTTAATCTTTCAAAATTTCGAATGGAACATGTCATGCACGATTTTCTCGCGATAACTGAAAATCAGAAAAAGAAAAGAGAACAATTTTAGAACAATTGCGGGGAAGTGGTCAAATAAAAACGAGTGGGAAATTGCTATTCGCAATTTCCATCATAGTGAACGAGAGTAGAGCTGTCCTACTTAAAATAGAAGACAGAGTATCCCCGAGAGAGCGATTATTAAAGCTGGACCAGAGTGAACCTTCGGCGGAAAGGCGGACAACTAGAGTGTCCCAACGGTCCAAGAGAACTCAAATTCTAGAGCATAAACTTATCCTTGTTGTCCAAACTATAAAACATTGAACTTCTTTTAGTTATTTATTTCTTGAGTTAGTTACTGGCTGGATTATTTTCCCAACTCTTGAGAGCGCTGATATGTGAGTACGAATTTAATTTCTAGAGTGTGTTTTGTGATTGTTATGTTGAGGTAAGGCGAGTTTTAGGTTGATCCATCTGAAATGGATCAAAGTTACACTGTCTAATAAAAAGTAACCTAACGGATTGTTCCAACCCGGTTTTTAACGGCGTTCATGTATTTTGGGTATCTAGAGACCTAAGTATGGGGACGTTCTTAATTCTAGAGTGGGGGGATATTTTAGTAGTAGCCTTTAAGCTGTAACGGGTCGTAGTCTCATGTCACAAGCGAACCGAACTGGCTCCGACCGTTCTTGAGGTGGGAAAACACAAGAGATAGTGTCCCTGACCCTTGAGCCAGTGGTTATAGGGCCTATTTTTCTTAAGCCTCATGTGTGACTGTAGTAGACGAATGTTACATTCAACAACATCGCATTCTTCGTCCAGAAGCTTCGCAAAGGTATGTAAAAATTTCATCATAGGTGAGTGTATGCACCTTTGGGACAGTGTAGAGAGTGGGTCAGTGTGAACGTTTGTCCAGATGGGCATGTATGTGAAGTGTTAGGTAGTTCCCATCCATGTCTAAGCTGTAATCAATCTTTAAACTTTAATTTAAACTTTAATCTTTGTTGAGGTAAAAATTGTATTTTTAGGGATAGCACGCTTAGCCAATTCGATGCTCCTTTCTGTGACGCTAGATTCATTGTCAGTTTTTTTTCTCTGATGAGCAATTTTCCATTACTTTAGCCTTTTTCGAGAATGTGATGTTCTGTCTCTCAGTTTTGATGTTTCTATTTATCAGAGTTTGTTCCGTTTAGCTAATTCTGGATCACTGTTTTCTAACGGATCACTAATGGCTTGTGACCACTCATGATTTCTGAAAAAGTCCGTGTTACTGAAGAGGTCTAATCCTCCCATTCTTAGTGGTGGTGCAAAAAGGCTGCGATCTTCATGGGTTATATGGGTTTTACCAGTAATACTAGATAGTAGCTGCTGTCTTGCTTTTTTTCTCAATTTCATCCAAAATGCTTCCGGATTTGTTCTTGTTGGAAAGTTTAATTTATTTTGAACTCCTTTTGTGTAGCAGGAGTAAGCATTTTGTGGTGATATTAGCTATATTTCCATTAAGGGTAGCTGTTCTTTCAATTTCGCTTTCCATGAATTTGTCGCATGCTGATGGCGTTCCTATAACTGATCCAAGGACTCTAAAACCGTCTACCATTGTAATATTTGCGCCTTCGAAAGACTTTACGGCGTTTTCCCGAAGGTTTTTTTTTCTATGAGTTGACACTTGGAAGGCTTCACATTGTTTCCTAAAGGCTTTCCGTGCACATCCAGGTTGTCCAGTATTGCGCGGAGACTTTTAAGATTTGGTTTTGTAGGAGCTCAATCAGTGGGATTATACCAATTCCGTACATAGCATTGCGAGGGGATCACCTTGCGTTGTGCCTAATCATGCTATTGAAATATCAATTTGAGGGATGTTTATATGAGTTGGCCAGCGCATGATGTAGTCCCTGACAAAGGATTTCTACATTTTAAGAGCAAGTTCTCTATTGAGCGAGTTGAAGGCCAATAGTTCTTCTCAGTACCTCGCCTATAGCAATGGGCCGTACGCCTGGAGTTTTGCAAAGCTCAATGGATGTCTGGTTGAATTGTTTCGCAAAGCTCAATTGTTTTGCAAAGCTCAATGGATGTCTGGTTGAAGTGAGTTATTATCCTTCTCCATTCGCACGCATCTAGACCTGAGAGACCGCGTTTTCAGTGTTGATTTTAGAACTGTCTTGGCGTTTGTTTGTTCAAATATAGAGTGGTGGTATGGCATTAGGTCTTCACTTACTTCAGTTAAATTGTTAGTGTTTGCTGTTGTGACTGGGGGGTGTTTTTCTTTCAGGATAATAAGGACTTTTTTCCTTCAACGACTTCGTTTAGGGGAAATTTTCCTTTTGGTTTCTTGTCTGAAAGGCAGCCAATGGCTGCAGATATTTTTTCTATTTGCATTACTTTATCGAATTGCTTAACATCCTCGTTTACTTCGAACTTCTTTTGTTTTGGATGTCTAATTGGGAGAGCTTTCGCATCAGTAGGCTTTGCTTCCATAAAACTATGCGGCGGCTTCAAGTTCTGGAATTCGATACGTTTGTTTCTGATTTAGATTTGAAGAGCAGCAGTTGTGGGAGAATCGTTGCTGCTTTCATTGCGCCGTTAGAATTTGGTGTTTCTTCTACTAATGACAGCAGCTGCTGGTTCACTAATTCTATGATTTGGAAACCGGGCTTGTTCTTGCTTAAAACTATGAAGCGCGGTTTCGAGTTAACGAATTTTAATTTAAAGTTCTTGGTCGATAAGTTTCCCGGGGTCGAAGGGGGCTGTAGTGATTGCTGAGGCGATGGATGAGATTGTGTTGCGTTTGGCAGTACGCTTGTTTCGGGTGTTGTTGTGATCAGGCTGTGGTTGTTGGTCTCATGGTGTAATTGGACCCTTTTGAAACAATCTCATTGTATCCAAGTGCCTTGTATCCAGGATAACCCATCGTAATGAAAATTGCTGCTCTGTAGCCCGCTAAATGAGACATGGATGTTTAGTTTGCAAATGACGCACCGTATGCCTCCTTTTTGGAGGTGGCGTTTGCAAAAATGGCAGTGCGTTTGATCGGCCAAAAGTAGACAGCAAGGAGGGTAAATTTATGGTGAATAAATACAAGTTAGCTGAGCGAGCAAAAAACTGAAAACTTTATTAACATAAAAAGAAAGTTGAATAGCATCCTTATAAAACATATTAGCTCTAAAATTAACGTTTAGATTGGGAGAACCAATTCGGATTCTTGAGTTGTAAAATTTAATAATAACGCGAAACAAAGAATTATTTAGAGCACCAAATTGTCTGCTTGTGAAGTGATAATTTGAAGAGAAGATGGTTTTGGGGATAATAAGCACATTTGAGTTAAACTTATGAATTATCAAATTTATTAAAAATCTCCAATCATTAGCAAAGTTTGAAACCGTAGATGAGTTATCATTAAAGCCGGCTACTATAGTTACTCAGCTCAATTTCTGCTAGGGGTTGCGCGAGGGTACAAAAGATGCAAAACAAAGAAAGAATAGATTGTAAAATCGATTGTAGAGAATAGAAACAAAAAAGAAATGAAAGCGATTAAAATCTGGTTTTTCACGGTTGGAGGTTCCGATGGGGATGTCCGCGTAGAAGGGTAGTATTGCGGCTTGACGAGCGTGTCTCTAACATTCCGTCCCGGGCCTTCTTCTTACAAGCGTACAATTATGAGCGTATCGTATCACATGAAACCAGTATGAGAATGATACTCTTGAGTGCGGAAGAAAGCAAGAAGAACACTTTTGAGGTCAATAAACCGATGTTCTTGAACACGCTAGATGAGAAGGCGTGGCAAGATTTCTTGAGTAAATTCAATCAGAAAGTAGGGTGCGAGGCTAAGCTGAAAGACTTCAAGGAGGAACTTCGGATTACGATGATGAAATTCGGGGAACCTGTGCTGATGGGCACCGGACTAGACGAGAAAGCGAGAATCGAGCTACTTGAGAAGATGATTAGTCTGAGGGAACCGAAGCAGAAGACTGAGGCCAACCCATGTAAAGACAGCTCTACTTCGAGTAAAAAAAACTGATGATAATGGAATTTCGGATTCTTGAGTTGTAAAATTTAAAAATAACGCGAAACAAAGAATTATTTAGAGCACCAAATTGTCTGCTTGTGAAGTGATAATTTGAAGAGAAGATGGTTTTGGGGATAATAAGCACATTTGAGTTAAACTTATGAATTATCAAATTTATTAAAAATCTCCAATCATTAGCAAAGTTTGAAACCGTAGATGAGTTATCATTAAAGCCGGCTACTATAGTTACTCAGCTCAATTTCTGCTAGGGGTTGCGCGAGGAAACAAAAGATGCAAAACAAAGAAAGAATAGATTGTAAAATCGGTTGTAGAGAATAGAAACAAAAAAGAAATGAAAGCGATTAAAATCTGGTTTTTCACGGTTGGAGGTTCCGGTGGGGATGTCCGAGTAGAAGGGTAGTATTGCGGCTTGACGAGCTTGTCTCTAACATTCCGTCCCGGGCCTTCTTCTTACAAGCGTACAATTATGAGCGTATCGTATCACATGAAACCAGTATGGGAATGATACTCTTGAGTGCGTAAGAAAGCAAGAAGAACACTTTTGAGGTCAATAAACCGATGTTCTTGAACACGCTAGATGAGAAGGCGTGGCAAGATTTCTTGAGTAAATTCAATCAGAAAGTAGGGTGCGAGGCTAAGCTGAAAGACTTCAAGGAGGAACTTCGGATTACGATGATGAAATTCGGGGAACCTGTCCTGATGGGCACCGGACTAGACGAGAAAGCGAGAGTCGAGCTACTTGAGAAGATGATTAGTCTGAGGGAACCGAAGCAGAAGACTGAGGCCAACCCATGTAAAGACAGCTCTACTTCGAGTAAAAAAAACTGATGATAATGGAATTAGGATTGGAATGGATGATAAAAATAAGACTAGTAATATAATTAAAAGTATAAACATCCTTAAGGCTCGAGAAGGGGGAGGCAAGAGTAGGAGAAACAAGATCTGGATAAAGAGATTGAGTCAGTGATGATAATGGCGACGCCCCCGAGCAAAGTAATAAGGTCTAGGAAAAGGAAACGGGAGACAGAAGAGGCAAGTCCTTCGGCGGATGCGGTTTCAGAGAAGAATCTAAAAGAGACGGCTCCCATGATTCTAGCGCGATGGAAAACAGCGGCCAACAAGAGCAGCTCAGCATCCAGGAAGTTGGCCGAGGTTCTGGGGAAATGGAAGCCTCGGCGACTCCGGGGACAGAGGAGGACTTCAAACCCCACAAGACAAACGCAAACGCGAAAAGGGGTTCGACTAGTGGACAAACGTGTGAAGTGGACGTCGGCAAGGAATGGCTTTTGACTCAACACCAGGCTACTGTGAAGCAAGTGACGTGCGATCCTTTCGAGAGAAATGCGACGAGAAGCACCGCTCGACCTTGGTGGATAGCTCTGGAGACCACGAAAGAACTGGAGAGTTGCCTGAAGAAGCTTGATCGCTGGGTATCCCGCAGGCGGCGGCATTGGGCTCCCAGCAGAAGGCCGAAGTTAATACGGTAGAGTTGGGAAACCAGATATGGTGGACTTGGGAGAACCTGCTGCTAGATACTTTGAAGATGCGATGAGAGCAACCTCGTCGGGATTGCTATTGATGGCGAATCCCTTCGTCAGAACGGCAGGACAGTTGATGTTCACATGGAGTTTGGCGGGAGTGGCGTTAGAGGCGTTTTTCTCGCACGACAAACTTAAGCTGGGAGACAAGGTTCGTCGGTGTACCAAATCCTGGTGCAGCATATTGCCCGAGACAATTCGGGATTGAGCCTAGCGAGGATAAAAGATGCCACTTGTTTCTTGAGGTGGATCATGTCATTGATAACCGACTTTACTGTTCAAGTGTGCCATCAAAAAGCGATGGGAGGTAAAACTATGGCAAAGAGAGTCTCCACTGTCATCCTGAACGTGTACCCGAGTATTGGAATCGAAAAAGGGGATGGCTCAAGGCAGTCTCTAGAGAGCCAAGGGAAGCTTGATGAAATACGAAGATTCTACAACAAGAAATTCGAGGAGGGCCATGAAGTGCATCGTAATTTAGCCCGAGCAGAAGACTATTCGAAGCCCACAAAACGGGGAGGGTATCAATATGCGTCTGGAGTAACGGGAATAGCTTATAACCCTTTCTTGGATTCGGAGGCCGGAAACGCCTATATGAATTTTGCGGTGGCGGAATTGTACAAGTTCTGGACGGAGCAAATCATTGAGATTGACCCGACGGAAAGGGAAAGGCGAAGCCTAGGTCTGCTTCTTGAGAAGATGCGAGAGGTGATCAGCATGCCGCGCTTGAACAAGAGGGTGGATCTAAAGATGATAAATGGAAACGACATGTTGACTACGAATTTGGGGACTGTTTGGAAACTGCTGAGATCATCTTGGTGCCCACATCCCCATGCGAGTTTGATTGAAGAAGTCACGGTGCGAGTGACACTGTCACCAGCGAAAGATGAGGACTTGGGGAATCTGAATGTGGTGCACAAACTGATACTACCTCATCGAAAGGAATCGGAGGAAACAACGAGGAAGTTGGATAAGTTAGTGAAGAAGATGGAACCGGGTAGTTGTCTGGACCTAGTGTGTGGAGGTGGAGAGGATTCTTGTGACGGACGATCCTGCGTCAGAATAAAATCTTTTCAAAAGGAGGACTTAGCCACGTGGTTTGGTGACTTCACAGAGAAATTAAAAAGTGAGGTGCAGATAGTGGCTGAATGTTATGCGAGCACCACTGTGAACATAGCGTTGGCATTGGGATTCTTCTCGAGGATGTGCAGCTTACAATCATGGGGATGCTAGAGTCTGAGCACCATTTGGTGACGGCGTTGAGCGTGGAGTAATGGCCTAGAGTTTTACAAATGATCCAGAAACACATCAGAGGATGGAAGATTGGTCTTGAGGGGGAGATGGGATTTCCCGTGAGTGAAGCCTACAGTTTGCCAATTAATGCAAAATCTCTAGTTAAATCAGTAATAAGCCACTACCCGTTATACATAGCGATGGTGGAGGCATCCAGTCAGAGGGTATTAATTGACAAAGCCTTGTTGATACCCAAGTGTGTACGCTCGGCTCGAATGCCGCTTCACTCACATAGACTGTTAAAGAAGATCCTGGGAGCTGTGCCGGTGGACCAAAGAAAGTACTTGAGCGAGATCTGGGGGGGGGGGAGGAACTCTTGAGCTTAGAAAGCAAAAACACGAGTGATTTCGAGAGATAGAACACGATCGGGAAAGCGATGAATAGTGCCCCAGCCATGGAAGAAAATGACGTGACATATGAGAAAATGATGGAGTTTGAACCTCTGTTGGAAGCTTCGGAAGAACGCAAACTCCGGAGTATCAACTTGACACACGGGGAATGCCCATGTCAGTGTCTGGCACAGACAGTGTGGTATCCGGAGCATTCGAACCTCTGCTGGATATGCGACGTAGAAGAAATTCGGTCAATCGGGTTTCCCAATAATCAGCAGAAGGTCAGCTTTTTCGGGGTGAGCTCGATGCTGGCGTTGCGGTGGATTGAGGAAAACATGACGAAATATCGAGAGTCGACGGCACCAACAATGGAATCAATACATCCCATTGTTTACAGCCGGAGGCTTGAAATGTTTGAGACTGCGTGCGAAGTATTCTCTATACCCATGGAGGTGAGGCACGTGTAGAGTCGCATAAGATGCTTCCCATGGTTTCGAGCGACGTTGACGTCTTGGTTGTACACGGTGACGAAGGATCACATGAAGAAGCATCAGAAAGAGTATCGGCAGTTCCTGGCCGAGATAGGGCCGGAAGTTTTCAAATGACCCTTGCTAACCCATCGCGGCGCGATAATTCTCGTGTTGGAAAAGTGTTGGTAGAGTGTCTCAAGATAGCATCAAAGCGAGGGAATCGATATTGGAGGAGGACTTGGGGATATGTTGAGTTGGGGAGAGTTTTTATATTGATCCATCTGAAATGGATCAAAGGTCCACTGTCTAATAAAAAATAATTATACATAAGGTTCCGAACCTGTTTTTAACGGCGTTCGCGTATTTTAGGTACTGTGAGACCTGAGTATGGGGGCGTTCTTATTTTCTAGAGTGGGGGGGTATTTCGGTCTTTTTTAGTAGTAGTAGTAGTAGTAGTAGGCATGTTTTTGGCCTCATAGTTTCCTTCTAGCAGAGACATGAGGTATAGAATATCATGTACTTCCATGTACATTGATAGTGGTAATATTTTCAGGCGGAGAAGTCTTTCTTTATAATCTGCAGTCCCGTTGGTTATCTATTTGGTGGCTTCCCTCTGTACTTGCTCTATCTTCCTCAGTTCAGTTTTTGAGGGGTACCATACCTGCGATGCGTAAGTAAGCACTGGTACTACATATCCTGCGTCGGCATTCAGTTTTGTCTCTAGCGATACATGTTTCGAAGTATTTCTGATGAGGAAAAATAAAGACCTTCCGCCTTTAAGTGTTCGCCTACTACAGTTTTCACTCCAGGATAAATTGTTAGACATGATGACTCCGAGATCTTTCTGTGATGTGACGGTTTTCAATCGTCCGTTTGTTTGTGTCTCTCCTTTTATGCAAGATATGTTAATTTTGTCAACATTGAGAATCCTTTTCTTTTCGACGCTCCATTTTTCTATTTGTAAAGCCGCCTTTTCTGCATTGCTTGAAGATGTGGTCACCACTTTAATTTCGTCTGCATAACCGAAGACTTCTCCGTCTTCTATTCCATCAGGAAGGTCGTTCACATATACCAGGAATATGGAGTTTGGCGGGAGTGGCGTTAGAGGCGTTGATCTCGCACGACAAACTTAAGCTGGGAGACAATGTTTGTCGGGTGTACCAAATCCTGGTGCAGCATATTGCCCGAGACAACTCGGGATTGAGCCTAGCGAGGAGAAAAGATGCCACTTGTTTCTTGAGGTGGATCATGTCATTGATAACCGACTTTACTGTTCAAGTGTGCCATCAAAAAGCGATGGGAGGTAAAACTATGGCAAAGAGAGTCTCCACTGTCATCCTGAACGTGTACCCGAGTATTGGAATCGAAAAAGGGGATGGCTCAAGGCAGTCTCTAGAGAGCCAAGGGAAGCTTGATGAAATACGAAGATTCTACAACAAGAAATTCGAGGAGGGCCATGAAGTGCATCGTAATTTAGCCCGAGCAGAAGACTATTCGAAGCCCACAAAACGGGGAGGGTATCAATATGCGTCTGGAGTAACGGGAATAGCTTATAACCCTTTCTTGGATTCGGAGGCCGGAAACGCCTATATGAATTTTGCGGTGGCGGAATTGTACAAGTTCTGGACGGAGCAAATCATTGAGATTGACCCGACGGAAAGGGAAAGGCGAAGCCTAGGTCTGCTTCTTGAGAAGATGCGAGAGGTGATCAGCATGCCGCGCTTGAACAAGAGGGTGGATCTAAAGATGATAAATGGAAACGACATGTTGACTACGAATTTGGGGACTGTTTGGAAACTGCTGAGATCATCTTGGTGCCCACATCCCCATGCGAGTTTGATTGAAGAAGTCACGGTGCGAGTGACACTGTCACCAGCGAAAGATGAGGACCTGGGGAATCTGAATGTGGTGCACAAACTGATACTACCTCATCAAAAGGAATCGGAGGAAACAACGAGGAAGTTGGATAAGTTAGTGAAGAAGATGGAACCGGGTAGTTGTCTGGACCTAGTGTGTGGAGGTGGAGAGGATTCTTGTGACGGACGATCCTGCGTCAGAATAAAATCTTTTCAAAAGGAGGACTTAGCCACGTGGTTTGGTGACTTCACAGAGAAATTAAAAAGTGAGGTGCAGATAGTGGCTGAATGTTATGCGAGCACCACTGTGAACATAGCGTTGGCATTGGGATTCTTCTCGAGGATGTGCAGCTTACAATCATGGGGATGCTAGAGTCTGAGCACCATTTGGTGACGGCGTTGAGCGTGGAGTAATGGCCTAGAGTTTTACAAATGATCCAGAAACACATCAGAGGATGGAAGATTGGTCTTGAGGGGGAGATGGGATTTCCCGTGAGTGAAGCCTACAGTTTGCCAATTAATGCAAAATCTCTAGTTAAATCAGTAATAAGCCACTACCCGTTATACATAGCGATGGTGGAGGCATCCAGTCAGAGGGTATTAATTGACAAAGCCTTGTTGATACCCAAGTGTGTACGCTCGGCTCGAATGCCGCTTCACTCACATAGACTGTTAAAGAAGATCCTGGGAGCTGTGCCGGTGGACCAAAGAAAGTACTTGAGCGAGATCTGGGGGGGGGAGGAACTCTTGAGCTTAGAAAGCAAAAACACGAGTGATTTCGAGAGATAGAACACGATCGGGAAAGCGATGAATAGTGCCCCAGCCATGGAAGAAAATGACGTGACATATGAGAAAATGATGGAGTTTGAACCTCTGTTGGAAGCTTCGGAAGAACGCAACCTCCGGAGTATCAACTTGACACACGGGGAATGCCCATGCCAGTGTCTGGCACAGGCAGTGTGGTATCCGGAGCATTCGAACCTCTGCTGGAAATGGGAGGTAGAAGAAATTCGGTCAATCGGGTTTCCCGATCATCAGCAGAAGGTCAGCTTTTTCGGGGTGAGCTCGATGCTGGCGTTGCGGTGGATTGAGGAAAACATGACGAAATATCGAGAGTCGACGGCACCAACAGTGGAATCAATACATGCAATTGTTTACAGCCGGAGGCTTGAAAGGTTTGAGACTGCGTGCAAAGTATTCTCTATACCCATGGAGGTGAGGCACATGTTGAATCGGTTTAAAATTCTTCCCATGGTTTTGAGCGACGTTGACGTCTTGGTTGTACACGGTGACGAAGGATCACATGAAGAAGCATCAGAAAGAGTATCGGCAGTTCCTGGCCGAGATAGGGCCGGAAGTTTTCAAATGACCCTTGCTAAATCATCGCGACGCGATAACCCTCGTGTTGGAAAAGAGTTCGTAGAGTGTCTCAAGATAGCATAAAAGCGAGGGAACCGATATTGGAGGAGGACTTGGCGATATGTTGAGTTAGGGAGAGTTTTTTGTTGATCCATCTGAAATGGATCAATGGTCCACTGTCTAATAAAAAATAATTATACATAAGGTTCCAAACCTGTTTTAACGGCGTTCGCGTATTTTAGGTACTGTGAGATCTGAGTATGGGGGCGTTCTTATTTTCTAGAGTGGGGGGTGTTTTGGTCTTATTTTAGTAGTTGTAGTAGTAGTAGTAGCAGTAGTAGAAGTAGTAGTAGTAGTAGTAGTAGTAGTAGTAGTAGTAGTAGTATAGGATTTAGAGCATCTGCTCTAGGGTTTTCACCCCTCAGTTTTCAAGTAGCACGAGTTTTTTCAAGGGATTATAGTTTCCAAATGGGCATAGCACTCGCCACGAGCAAGAGTCAATCTTGTTGAATCTGTCCCGCTAGAATGCGTGGTGTAGTTTGGCGATTCTGTTTTTGTTGATGATTTCATCTGCAAACAGGCTTCTTTACATTAAATTTAACAGTTTTGGTGCACGGATCCAGAAGTTTTAGTCTCATTTCTTGAGGCGCTGTTGGGGGATATAGGGTTCGGTCTGCTGTCTTGTAGGCCCTCCACGGCTCTTTGTCATTGGCATGTTTTTGGCCTCATAGTTTCCTTCTAGCAGAGATATGAGGTATAGAATATCATGTACTTCCATGTACAATGATAGAGGTAATATTTTCAAGCGGAGAAGTCTTTCTTTATAATCTGCAGTCCCGTTGGTTATCTATTTGGTGGCTTTCCTCTGTACTTGCTCTATCTTCCTCATTTCAGTTTTTGAGGGGTACCATACCTGCGATGCGTAAGTAAGCACTGGTACTACATATCCTGCGTCGGCATTCAGTCTTGTCTCTAGCGATACATGTTTCGAAGTATTTCTGATGAGGAAGTATAAAGACCTTCAGCCTTTAAGTGTTCGCCTACTACAGTTTTCACTCCAGGATAAATTGTTAGACATGATGACTCCGAGACCTTTCTGTGATGTGACGGTTTTTAATTGTCCGTTTGTTTGTGTCTCTCCTTTTAGGCACACTATGTTGGTTTTGTCAACAGTGAGAATCATTTTCTTTTCGACGCTCCATTTTTCTATCTGTGAAGACGCCTTTTCTTCGTTGCTTGAAGATGTGGTCACCACTTTAAAATCGTCTGCATAACCGAAGACTTCTCCGTCTTCTATTCCATCAGGAAGATCGTTCACGTATACCAGGAACATTAATGGTTCAAGGATAGAACCTTGGGAAACACCCATTGAGTGCTTTGAGAAATGGATGACTTATAATATCCAATTTTAACTCTCTGTTTCCTTTCTGTTAGGTAGCTTACGATTAATTCCAGGAGTCTCCCTCCGGTGGCAAGGTTAGATATTTTTTCAACAAATTTCAGGTGAGACACTTTGTCGAAGGCTTTGCTGAAGTCAAGGTAGAGAAAGCTGATGTCAATGGATTTCTTTTGTTCAAGCTTTTTTATAAATGTTATCAACGAAGATTAGGTACTGCGGTATCAAAGACGGAGTTAGGTATCAACGACGGAGTTGCGGTACTGCCAATTTCTTGTGCATAAAGCCGCATTGAGCGCGATGGAAACTAGGCTCGAAGTGGAGATACATTTGATTGAAGATAAGTTTCTCAAAAACCTTTGAAACGTTGGCTAGGAGGCTTATCGGCTCGTATTGAGTAACGTCAGCTTTGTCATTTTCCTTGAAATTAGGTGTAACTTCGCTAACTTTCCATTCCTTCGGAATAAATTTTTATTTAGACAGGTTTGGAATACTAGCTTCAGGGATTTTGAGAGACGTTGAAGGTTTTTCAGAAAGATGTTACCGATGCTGTCGGGTCCACAGGCTTTGTTCACATCTTAACCTAATAGGATTTTCCATATTACTTCTTCTGTCACCAGCACTGTATTCAGGGCTGTCTTTTTAGAGTCGTTGATGTTTATTTTTTTGGATGGTGTAAATACACTTGAGAAGAATTGTTTGAACAATTCGCATTTCTGACTGTTATCGCGAGCTATGGTGGATTTGTTTTCACCTTGTTTGAAATACATTTCATCTGGGAACTGTTTGATTTTGTGCAACGATTTTAGATATTTTTGCAGAAAAAAAAACATTCTTCTGCATGAAAAAATTTTTTCTTCGTGAACAGTTTGGTCGTTCAACATCTTGTTTCTGAGGTTCCTTTCATTTTTCTTCATTTTGATAAGCAAGGCCCGTTTTCCGGTTTTTTGTGTTTCTTTCTTATGGTGATAATTTTCTTAATTACATGTGATGTGGATGGGCTGATCCAGGGTGGTAAACTTGATCGATGTGCCGTGACTATTGGTACTTTTTCGTCAATAATTTTTTGTAACCATTTGTACCATTGTTTCACTAGTTCATCAATATTGCTAAAGCAGTATGGTATGAATGGATGTTCTGATATGTACATGTTCATTTGCTCCCAGTTAGTTTTTGTGAAAGCAAACATTTTCTTGGGTGATGGCCTGGTTGGTTTAAATTCAAACGAAAACACTGTTAGTAATGAGTTGTGGTCAGAGCACTTTTTTCCAGATGTGGAGAAACTTGTTTCAATTTCGCTGTCGATGCATGAGTGTTCAACGGTTTCTGGTAGTTGGGTAAGAAAAATGTCTAGATCTTTTCCATTTCTATTTGGTAGTGCTTGGTAGAAGCTCATGTCCTCCAGTTTTTCTAGTAGCGCCGATTCATACTCGTCTTCAGAGGATAAACCTTCCCATATTTTTTCTAGCAAGTTTATATTGCCAGTGATGATATGGTTGCTGCAGTTTTGAGCGGTTTGAATTTTATCAAGGGTTTCAAGAATGTTTTTTTTTAAAATCCTGTGTAGGCATTCGATAGGGACTATGCTTGGGTGGATTGTATACAGCGTCTCAGTATTGAGTCGCTTGAGTTGTAGACTTGGACTATGACGCACTCAATTTTAGTTTCCAGAAGTATTCTTTTGTGAGCTAACCCTCGGATAGCAATTAGCACTCCGCCGTGATTTGAGGATAATGAGATATTCTCACGATCCCTTCTGTAAATATTGTAGTTAGGAAGAAACAAGGCCTCATCTGGAACTTCTCGAGTGAGTAATGTTTCGATTACGCATATAATATCATGGTCGCGTGTGGTTATCGCGTTTGCAAATTTCATTCTCCTGTTTAGTTCCAGTATGCTCCTAACATTAAAGGTTGAGAGTTTTAATTTTCTGTTTGAGTCAGTGTACAGTCATTTATTGCTTGCTTCAGTGTCAACAAATTCAACATTTTGCCATTGATCGGTTTCTTTTTTCTGTAGCTTTAAGTTCCGGATGCGAATATCTTTCGAGCTTATATTTTCGTTCTGAATTAGATGTCGTCTCAGTTTGAGGGCATTGTTTTCCAGTTTTTGTTCATCCGTGTTCAATTCTTTGCTCATAAATACATCTTCTGTATATGAAGCTAGTTTGCGGGCTGATATTAGTATGAGTCGACGATGGTGTTCGTTGACAAGCTTTATCACAAGAGTTCTAGTTTTTGATTGGTCATAATTGCCCACCCGTTTTCAATCACGCAATCTATTTCCAAGAAGTCAACGATTTTCTTAACTTCGTCTAATTCTTTCTCTAGTCGTTCTTTCACTACTCGACCCATTTGGTTCAGGTATTCCTCGAAGTCTTATTTCATCATAACTTTCCTTTTTGGGGGTAGTTGTTGCTTTTGTGGGTTTTTCTTTCACTTTTTCAGCGAAATTCGTGACCGGTTTTTTCAAATCAGATTGTACGCTTCTAGTTGACTTCTTATATCTCCGAACTTTTCGAGTTTTTCTTTGCTTGTCTCTTTCATTTTGGGTTTATTTTCTTGTAGCTTTTCCTATTTTTTACTGCTTGCGAGTCTATCAATTATGCTGTCGCGTTTGTTCATATGTGTACATTGGTTGCACAAGAGGAGCACGTTCTGACTAATTTCTTGGATACTCATTATGACTACATGGGACATGCCTGTACACGCTGTGGTCATGTGCATTGTATCGCCGCATGCTGTACAAAAGAAGGTGGCTTCACGTTTACTAATAGTTTTGGTGCAAGTTTTGCAAAGAGGAAGCATTTCCACTCAATCCCGCGATTTCAAGGTTGTTCACCTCCGGATTCACTGGGTTTGATTGAAAATGTCTCGAGAAAACAGATTTTCCAAAACCGCGACTCCAAGTTTTTTCACCTCCGGATTCACTGGATCTAGAAAAAGAGAAAACTGCTGCTTAGAAACGCGATTCCAAGGTTTTTCACCTCCGGATTCACTGGCCCAAACAGAATATGAGTAAGCACAAACAAAATTCTTTTCTATTGCGCGATTCCAAGGTTTTTCACCTACAGATTCACAGGACAAAGAAAAAATTTACTCTTACTTAGGTTTTCTTGGCTTTCCTTCTCTTCCTAGTTTTTCTTTCGACTGATTTCCCCCCTCTTTTCTTTTGTCTGTCTTTTTGTGCTTTGTTTATTTTCTTCTTCTTTGATCCTTTCTTGCGAATAAGTCCACGTTAGTTATCACTGTTGCGCAGAACTCTTGAAACCAGTTGATGGTCAATTGCTGTTTGGGGGTGGATTCGAGTAAGTTCGTATAGAAGCTCGGGATTTCTTTTTTTTTTTCTCAGGAGCAGATTTTTCCGTACTTCTAGGATCAGAATTCCACTATCTTTTAAAGCGATTGAGAGGTCTGGAGTCCCTTGCCTTCGGGTGTACAACTGCTTTAATACTGTATTTTTTCGTGAGGTTTTCGAGAGTCCTAGCAAATTTGCGAGGACTGAGGGGTCGGTATATGTCTCGAACTGGACAATAGTTGCTTGAGTGGGCGGTGTTGCTATGATTGATAATATCGTGCCAGATGATAATATCTTTGAGTTGTCGAAGTACGCCTTGATTTTTGAACAGATTCAAGACTACCTTGAGGGGATTCCTGTTGTTGAGGTTCAAGCAAAGTCCGGTGATAGAGGTTGATTGGGCTTTGAATTTTTTCCTGTTATTGTATGTCAGGGATTGTGTCAGTTTATGAAGACAGCTGGCTCCAATAATGTATACCATTGGGGGTCACACACGGCTACCCCTTGCAGTACATGTCTCTCTAAAAAGACACTATTTTATAAGTTGATCCATCTGAAATGAATCAAAGGTCCACTGTCTAATAAAAAGTACCTATACAAGGTTCCGAGCCTGTTTTTAACGGCGTTCGCGTATTTTAGGTATTTTGAGACCTGAGTATGGGGCGTTCTTATTTTCTAGAGTGAGGGGGGTATTTCGGTCTTATTTTCTAGAGTGGGGGGGGGGTATTTTGGCAGTGGCCTTTAAGCTGTAACGCGGGTTTTAGTCTCATGTCGCAAGTGAACCGAATTGGCTCCGCCCGCTTGAGGTAGAAAAACACAAGCTGGTAATTTAAAATTTCTTCATCCGAGTTCACCCCTGAGCCCCCTCCCTCTCAAGACTCAAGACTCTGGAATTTCCTTTTGAGCCACCGGCTCACCTCGTGTTCTTCGCCCTCGAGGCACCCAATCCAGATATGTTTGACACTGTGATCTGTTTCAATGGTGCCTCTTCGTCATCGGAGCTGATCACAATCTCCTCCCAAGCCTTCAGCTGTTCACAGGATCACATCCACTCCCTTTGCTCTTGCCATCTCTTCACTTGATTCGGTAATCTCTTCACCTTCGACTCCCGGTTCAAACAGAAGGAATTGTGAAGACTCAGGCTTACATTCTTCGCTAGGTCCTCCTCCAGTATCGATTCCCTCGCTCTAGTGTTGTCTCTGGATACTCTACCCACTCTTTTCCACCCCGTCGTGATCGCATTTCGATGGGTCAGCAGAGGTCTTTTGAAGGCATCTGGTCCTATCTCGGCCTGGAATTGTCGATATTCTTTTTGTTGTTTCCTCATGTGATCCTTCGTCACCACATATAACCAGGATGTTAACGTCGCGCGAAACCAAGGAAAGAATCTCAAGCGGCCCACATGTGTCTGACTTCCATTGGCATGGCGAATATCTTGCATGCGGTCTCGAACAACTCAAGCCTCCTGCTGTAATCTATCGCGTGATTCGACTGTGCTGTTGGCGTCTTCGATTCCCGATACTTTGCTATGTTTTCTTCCATCCATCGTAGAGCCAGCATTGTGCTCACCACCAAGATGGTCACTTTTTGTTGATGCTCGGGTAGTCCCAACGACTTGATTTCTTCCACATCCCAGATCACGTCGACTTCTTCCAAGTTTGGAGCACCTACCATGGGTTTCCCAGTCACGTTTTGTCTCTCGTGGTCACTTGTATTTTCGCTCTCCAAGCCTAGAAGTTCTTCACCCCAGATTTCACTCAAGTCGTCCCTTTGTTCTTTCGGCACTGTTCCTCGGATCTTCCTCAACAGCTTGTGTGAATGATGTGACATCCGAGCCAGTCTTGCACATTTGGGCACTGAGAAGGCTTTGTCTATCAATACCCTCTGGCTGGACACTTCTACCATCGCCATGTGTAATGGATAGTGGCTGCCACATAGGTTGGCCATCACTGACCCCACCAGGGACTTCGCATTTGGAGCCAGACCATAGGCTTCGCTCATGGGAAATCCCATCTCCGCTTCGAGTCCAACCTTCCAACTCTTGATGTGTATCTGGGTCACTTGCAACACTCCGGGCCATGACTCCACGCTCAACGCGGTCACCAAGTGGTGTTCTGACTCTAGCCTCTCCAGTGACTGGAGACTGCACATTCTTGAGAAGAATCCCAGAGCTGTTGCTAGGTTCACCGTGGTACTCGCGTAACACTCAGCCATTATCTGTATCTGACTTTTCTCCCTTTCGGTGATGTCCTCAAACCAGGTGACTAGGTCTTCTTTCTGGAAAGACTGTATCCTGACGCATGATCGTCCATCGCAGGTGTGCTCGCCATTCCCACACGTCGAGTCAAGACAACTGCCTGGCTCCATCTTTTTTTATCGATCCTGTTCCACTCGTCATCTCGCTTGATTCTTTCACTTGAGGCAGGATCAGTCTATGTACTATACTCAAGGTTGCCAAATCTTCATCCTCTGTCGGCGCTAATCTCACTCGCTCAGTGACTTCCTCGATCAGGCTCGCATGGGGATAGGGACACCAGGAGGGCCCGAGCAATTTCCACACTACTCCCAGATTCGTGGTCAACATGCCGTTCCCGTTACCCATTTTTAGTTCTACTCTTTTACTTGAGCGTGGCACACTTATTACTTCCGGTGTTCTCTCGAGAATCAAACCGAGGCTAGGTCTCTCTCTTTCCACAGGGTTTATCTCCATTATCTTCTCTGTCCAGAACTTCAGTAGCTCCGCCACCTCATAGTTTCTGTGGGCACCTCCAGCTTCTAAGTCCAAGAAAGGGTTGTATGCCATCCCCATCACTCCAGACACATACTGGTACTCTCCCTTCTTGTTGGGTTTCAAGTACTCTCCTGACGAAGCCAAGTTACGGTGAACGTCGTGTTTCTCCTCAAACTTCTTGTTGTAGAATCTCCGTATCTCATCTAACTTCCTGTGGCTCTCTAGAGATTGCCTAGAACCATCCTCATTTTCTATCCCAGTACTCTGATACACAATCAAGATGACTGTGGAGACTCTCCTTTCCAGCGTCTTGCTTCCAATTGCTCTCTGGTGACATGCTAGGATGGTACTGTCAGTCATCATCGACATTGTCCATCTCAAGAAACAGGTAGCATCTTTCCTCCTTGCCAGACTCAAGCCTGAGTTGTCCCTAGCAACGTGCTGCATCAGCATTCGATATACCTCTAGATTCTTGCCTCCCAACTTCAACTTGTCGTACGAAGTCAGTGTCTCTAACTCTATCCCCAACAGGCTCCACGAGAACATCAGTTGTCCTGCGGTCCTAACAAAGGGATTCGCCACCAACGGCGATGCCGATGAGGATGTTCTCATCGCTTCTTGAAAATGATCTTTTAACAAGTTCTGCCAAGTTCTCTTCAGTTGGCTCCCCAATTCCAATTTATTTATATCAGCCTTCTGCTGGGTAGCCCAGTTGCGTCGTTTGCGTGACACTCCACTGTCGAGCTTCTTCAGGCAATCTTCCAATTCCTGCAACGTTTCCAGGGCCACCCACCACGGTCGGGCGGTGTTCTTCGTTTTATTTTTATCAAGAGGATCGCTAGTCACCTGCTTCCCGGTAGCCTCGTGTTCATTTGAGACCCATTCTTTGCCGACGTCCACTTCCCAGGTCTGCCCGCTCGTCGAACCTCGCTTCAATTTTATCCTCTGAGGTTTGAAGTCTTCTTCCGTTGTTGAGCTGGTGGGGATTTCCATCTCTTTTTCTACGTCGAGCAGTTTCCTCGGCTTGTAGCTACTCTTGTAGGCTGCTGTCTTCCATCGTGCCAGAACCATGGGGGCTGTCTCTCTCAAGTTCCTCTCCGAAACCGCATCCGCTGAAGGACTGCCCAATCCCTCCACGTCTTTCTTCCTCTTGCGAGACCTCACATCTTTACTCGGGGGCGTTGTCGTTATCATCACTGATTCGACTTCCTTGTCTCTATCCAACCCTCCCAACTCTTGCCTCCCCCCTGCTCGAGCCTTAAGGATATTAGTACTTTTAATTATATTAATAGTTCCGAACTTATCCCCCCTTACATGTTCAATTATTTTATTGTCAGTTTTTTGTTTCAGAGTAGAGCTGTCTTTACATTTATCTTCCTCGGTCTGTCGTGCTGCCTTCCTCAACTCGACCATCTTGCTCAGCAGCTCTCGTCTAGTTTTCTCCTCCAGGCCTGTCCCCATCAGGACAGGCTCTCCGAATTCCACCACTGTGTCCCACAGCTCCTCTTTAAAGTCGTCCAATGTGATGTCGTCCAACGTCCGTCCACTTCTCGATTAAAATCGCTCAAGCATTTTCGCCAAGCATCCTTATCCAGAGTGCCTAGGAAGGCATCCTTGTTTCCCTCGAAGGTGTTCTTCTGCCTTCTCTCCGCACTCACGAAAATCATTCCCATGTTGGGATTTTCGCTCGTCAGTGGCAACTCTAGATGTTTGCGGGGAGATGAGGTCAGAGGTGGCGTGGGGTGTCTGCCCAATTTTCTCCACTCAGATCTTTCAACAGTTCTTGCGTGGTGAACTCTTCCTCCGTCGGCTTCTGCTCCTGTGTGTTCCCCACCTCCATATCCTCTCCTGCCTCACTGAGAGTCTCATTCATGCTTTCCTCTCCCGATTCTGCTTCTCGTAAGGTGCCCGGTATCTCCTTGTGGCAAACACCATCTCGTCTCCTTTCAGTGCGATATGTCCTTCATTCACGATCATCCTGCCATCGTCCCACACCGGCAACTTGTTCTCTAGACCTGCCCGCTCAAGTGTTCTCAAGGCATCTCGTACCTCGAATTTCGGGGGCATCGACCCTCTCATTTTCTTGGCTTGAGTTGTCCAAGAATTTGTTTTCGCATCGCTGGTATGAAAAAAAAATTGCTGCAGAGTAGCCGATGAAGAGAGGATCCCAGCCGTCGATGACCTCCTTCTGCTGTTCTTCGGTTGCCGCTCTCGCGAAAAAGTACGGACCACCAGGGAGCTGTTCACCCC
>NW_026971054.1:0-17689 GCF_963678635.1 Symsagittifera roscoffensis
TTTTTGTTCAGTAGGTTAATGTTTTAATAAGCCGCAACTTTTGTTCAGTAGGTTAATGTTTTAATAGGCCAACATTTGTTCAGTAGGTCAATGTTTTAATAAACCGCAACTTTTGTTCAGTAGGTTAATGTTTTAATAAGCCAACTTTTGTTCAGTAGGTTAATGCTTTAATTAGCTAACTTTTGTTCAGTAGGTTAATATTTCAATCAGCCAACTTTTGTTTATTAGGTTAACAAATGGTCAAAATGTTAGATTTCTGACTCAGAATTGTTTAGGTACCTTTTTTTGAACATTTTTCAGAATTTATTCTCGGAGAAAAGTTCATTTTTGTTAACAAAGTGATCCTGGTTTTGTTTAATAAATACAAAAATCATATATTGGAAAATTTATACCACTTTTTCTAATTTTATATTTTCAAGTTTATGCACTACACCTATTTTGTGATAAGGGTTGATATTATTGGCTTTTTTTTCAAAAGTTCACTTGTCAATTTTTTCTACCAAAAACTGCTGTATTTCAGATAATAAAAAAAATTGACAATTTGATGAAAAATTTACGGTGAATTAGTGCGTTCAAGCCTTGTCATAGATTGATCGTTAAGCTTTTGTTTTACCTTTTTTTTGCTGTATGTTTTGAAGTTTCGATTATTGCCGTCTGTTTTGCAAAATTTGAACAAAATAACCAGTTATTTATTAACCTGTAGCATGAGCAGCAGATGAAAACGAACCAGAATTTACACAAAAAAGAATTCAAACAAAAGAATTATATAAAGTAATGCGGAAGAAGTAAGAAGGTTATCATTTTGTATTTAGCTCTTCATCTGGGGGCGCAGATTTACAAAAAATTTGTTCACTATTTTCCTCAGATAGGTTGATAGGCAGTATAAGAATTTTCGGGGCTTCGCGCTATTACAAACAGTCATGTTTTTTTTCCATTGTCTCTCAGATTTCAAATTTAGACCATTGGTTTATTATCTGAACCACTCTACGCTGACGCAAAATAGCTTCCGAGACATTGTCATGTACTTTTGCAGCGTTCGTCAAAAAGTAATTTTTGAAATTTACGAAAAAGTAAAGATTGTCATGCTGTTTTTGGCATTTTTTGAATACTATGAGCCCAGTAGCGGATTTAGGGATGACGGTGGGCGGACGCCCCCCCCCCCCCCTTCATAGATTCGACCCCCTGCCGACCCAAAGGGTCCCTCCTTTGTACTATTTTGAGATATACATTTGGGGCTGCAATATAGACACATTTTGAAGGGAAGCACGCGCTGAAAAAACGCGGTCTGTTTAGTACTTTGGGAGAGCTCGGAAAATCAAATTGTTCCACCTAACAAAAGAAAAAGGTCGACAAAATTTTCATATATTTTTTGAAAATCCTCACCCCCTCGAGAACATCTTAGATCCACCCCTGGTTTGGCCCCTTAAAATTAATTTAACTTGGCGCTACACGCTTAGTTAGTAGTAAGTCATTTTGCTGAGCTGAAAAACAATAGTAGAAAAACTATCAATGTGAAATCAATTAAGGGGGCGATAGGCCTCGGATGAATTTTTGTATATTTAGTTTTTACCTGACTAAGCACCAACTTTGCGGTAGTTGGCAATGCAACAAAGAATTCCAGGAAATCAAGACTGCTTGCACAACTATTAGATCGTAGAGTATAAAAAATCTTCCATCAGATTTGATTGATTAAGATAATGTGTTATATTATTGCGTACATTAATGCCTCCAAACCGATTAATTCCAAGGGTAAAAAATGTTACAAGTAGATGTCTCAATCAGTTTAAGAATATGGTTTGATAAGTTCACAGAGCTGTTACCTTTGATACTCATGCATGCGACTTTTTCTAGATAACGTTTCATAAAATGTGGACGAAAAAACTAATTTTTCAATTCTGAATCTTCAAAAAGAAGCTGAAACTTTTCTTAAAATTGAGCTAATGGCTCACAAAAACAAGTGTTGACAAAAAATTGTCCCGGAGAGATCGCTCTATACCAAAAATGCTAGTCATAAAAATCCATACTTTTAATCTAAAGAAAAGGTCGTTAAAAATGCATGCATTTTTTCAAAACCAAGGTAATCAAAATCTAAATGTATTTCTCTGTTGTTATGGTTTCATTTTTGGGATTTCTTATCAAAAGAAGCTGGGGATATTTATTATGAAAAGTTTTGGGTAGCTGGTCAAAAAACTGCTGGTCACAAAAATTGCATACAATTCTCAAAAATCAAGGTAACTAAAAGATGAAACCTTTGCGCCATTTTAGCATAAAAGTAGTGTAGTGTCATCAAAAGAGGAAAAAAAGCGGTTAAAAAAGTGCTAATCATACAGTTTCCATATAAAAAGTTTGTTTGACCAAGATTTTTCTATGATGCCAAAAAAGGTTTTATAGAACCGAAGGGAAAAGGTTGGCCAAGTAATTTTTGTCATTATTTTGAAAGGTTAAACAAAAATTGGATCCAAGCAAACTTTCCCTGGAATATTTTTTACATGCAAAGGGTTTTTGTTGTGGGCATAAGTAGTGCTGAGTGTCCGAAAATGGTAGTTTTTGTTGTTTCTAGACAATTTGTTTGAAGATCGCTCGAAAAATTCAATTGAAATTGTCCTGGGTTACAAAATTTTGATCCAAAAGTTTTACTTACAATATTTTTTGGCTGAAAAACTTTTGTTTATTGTTTCTACAATATAAAAATTTGATACTGTAAAAATTTCAATAAATTTTTTTGCACAGCATAAAAAATGCTTGTCTCAATGCATATTTGCTGCGAGATTTTCAAGGGATCAGTGATCCAAGGCATTCAAACAACCAGAGTTTTTGTTAAATGTGTTCAAATGCGAACACAACCAAAGGTTAATATACAAAAACTACTAAAAACCTGATTTTTTGGTTCATGGAAGTTTCTTCACTCACTAATTTTTCATATGAATCAGTACTAATCATAGATGTTTCATGAATTGTGGAATTGGATGGTAGATTTGTCTTCAGCGTGTTTCCATTCATCGAGTTCTATTGTTAGCAACTTTGATCATCACTGGTACTCGAAAATTTTCACCATGTTCGTATACAAAAATATCGAATCTTCAAAATCAGCGGTTGCGCATCACCTTCTTATTCCATTAATATACTAGTTACTTATATGATTTTGCAATTAAAAACTTCCTGCGTCCAGTTTCAAGCGTTATTAATCGATTATATTACGATTTTAGTACCAGTCTTACTAAATTTGAGAAACAATCGATTTTAATCCTATCATAATCGATAATATTCTCCCTTTTTAAAATCAAATCTCAATTAAATATCATCCATTAAATCGATTATAACCGATTTTCTTTCGTCTATTTTTTGATAAAATTATAATAAGTATTTATATTTTCAAATTTCAAATTTAATAGTTTTGCTCAAAAATCCATTTTAATCAATTATATTTGATTATAATCCCTTTTGTTTTTCCATTTTGTCTTCGAAGTTGCATCCAAATTGTTTAGATTTTATGCTTTTTGTAGACGTTGCTTCCCATGGAAACTGAAAAAAAAATGCTTTTAAAGTTTTCCAATCAAGTCAATTTTATCAGATTTTTTTTTCATTTCTTCGCCATTTGAGTTGTTTTGTGATGCATATTTTAAGCTTTTTAACCACCACAACATCAGCAAGTTGGCTTAGTTTCATGGTTGATTCGGAACATTTTGTTTTTCATCTACCGCGGGAACCTTTCCACTACTATGAAAGGATCCCCATGAAACTTTTGTTTCGTGGTAAAACTTTGTGTTCACATGAACCAAAGTGTTCCAGATATGTCTTTTTTTTGAGATTTTCTTATGGCTTCATTATTTTGGTGTCAATAAGATATAGTTCAAATATAGTTTTGAATTAACAAAATTTTGGCAAAATAAGGGATCATAATCGATTATAAGCGATTATAATTGATTCTAACGATTTTTTATAAGAACTATAATAAATTATAATCGATTATAAGAGATTATAATCTCTTGGAAAATATCACGATTATAATCAATTATAAATCTTTTAAATACTTAAATTAGGTAATTATAATCAATTAAAATTGTCAAAAAAATCATCATATTTATCTAATAATTTACGCCTAAACTTGGATGACGGTTAGTATATCTTTTTTCGTAGGAAATTTCACGTTTTTGTATTCAATTTGTAATTTTATTCGTATTTGAATTTTTTCTATTTTATGTTTGTATATTTCATACGTTCTATTACACACAACAATTTTTTTTTGTAAAAACAACTGAAACCAACAAACCTGTAATCGCTTCCAACGTACAATCATTTAAATGGTTTTTTTTTTAATTTGAGGTGAAATATGTTTTTTCTATCAGTTTTTTCTATTCAGAAATTTTCCATCCAGACTTTTGTTAAGCTAATTAGTTTTCTGCATACATCTTTTTAGCTCAATTATTCTAAAAGGCTGCCTGCCCTCTGTAAACTTTTAATAAAACAAAATGTGTTGTGTATACTTTCTTGGCGTCTTTCAAAGCGCGGTGAGTCGAGCCAGCTTTTAGGAAAAGCTGCTCTGAACAATCTGAATGTTGTGTCAAGCCAGTATGAAAATACTGTGGTGAGGTTTATTGAGTGGCACCAGCTTATTTCTATATTTTGCTTTCTTTTCAAATACTTGAAGAAGTCTGTTTTTTATAAGATGAAGTTGCGCCGCAATTTTCTTACTATTGATCAAGTCATTTGATCAGATAAAATGGGTAAGTTTTGTAGATCTAAACTTAATTCAATGAATTTAAATCAAGTGTTTTTGGTCTTTTAAATAAGTTGTATGTCTTTGTTAGCTGAATTCCAAAAGTTTTGGTGCTAATACTGTGGTGACGGCTGATCGAAGTTAAATCATGTGTTTTCGGTCTTTTAAATAAGTTGTCTGTGTTTGTTTGTTTAATTCCGATAGTTTTGGTGTTAATACTGTAGTTACGGCTATTGAAACTAAATCATGTGTTTTCGGTCTTTTAAATAAGTTGTCTGTCTTTGTTTGTTTAATTCCGATAGTTGTGGTGTTAATACCGTGGTGACGGCTGATTGAAATTGAATCACGTGTTTTCGGTCTTTTAAATAAGTTGTCTGTCTTTGTTTGCTTAATTCCAAAAGTTTTGGTGCTAATACTGTGGTGACGGCTGATCGAAGTTAAATCATGTGTTTTCGGTCTTTTAAATAAGTTGTCTGTCTTTGTTCGTTTAATTCCGATAGTTGTGGTGTTAATACTGTGGTGACGGCTGATTGAAATTGAATCACGTGTTTTCGGTCTTTTAAATAAGTTGCCTGTCTTTGTATGTTCAATTCCGATAGTTGTGGTGTTAATACTGTAGTGACGGCTGATTGAAATTAAATCATGTGTTTTCGGTCTTTTAAATAAGTTGTCTGTGTTTTTTTGTTTAATTCCGATAGTTTTGGTGTTAATACTGTAGTTACGGCTGATTGAAACTAAATCATTTGTTTTCGGTCTATCTTTTAAATAAGTTGTCTGTCTTTGTTTGTTAAGTTCCGATAGTTGTGGTGTTAATACTGTGGTGACGGCTGATTGAAATTGAATCACGTGTTTTCGGTCTTTTAAATAAGTTGCCTGTCTTTGTTTGTTCAATTCCGATAGTTGTGGTGTTAATACTGTAGTGACGGCTGATTGAAATTAAATCATGTGTTTTCGGTCTTTTAAATAACTTGTCTGTCTTTGTTTGTTTAATTCCAATAATTGTGGTGTTAATACTGTGGTGACGGCTGATTGAAATTGAATCACGTGTTTTCGGTCATTTAAACAAATTGCCTGTCTTTGTTTATTTAATTGCGAGAGTTGTGGTGTTAATACTGTGATGACTGCTGATTGAAACTAAATCATGTGTTTTCGGTCTTTTAAATAAGTTGTCTGTCTTGGTTTGTTTAATTCCGATAGTTGTGGTGTTAATACTGTGGTGACGGCTGATTGAAATTGAATCACGTGTATTTGGTATTTTAAATAAGTTGTGTCTTTATTTGTTTAATTCCGATAGTTGTTGTGTTAATACTGTGGTGACGGCTGTTTGAATTTAAATCAAGTGTTTTCGGTCTTTTAAATAAGTTGTCTGTCTTTGTTTGTTTAATTCCAACAGTTTAGGTGTTAATACTGTGGTGACGGCTGATCGAAGTTAAATCATGTGTTTTCGGTCTTTTAAATAAGTTGTCTGTGTTTGTTTATTCAATTCCGATAGTTGTGGTGTTAATACTGTGGTGACGGCTGATTGAAATTGAATCACGTGTTTTCGGTCTTTTAAATAAATTGCCTGTCTTTGTTTGTTTAATTCCGATAGTTGTGGTGTTAAAAGTGTGTTTACGACTGATTGAAATTCAATCAAGTGTTTTTGGTCTTTTAAATAAGTTGTCTATCTTTGTTTGTTTAATTTCAACAGTTTAGGTGTTAATAATGTGGTGACGGCTGATCGAAGTTAAATCATGTGTTTTCGGTCTTTTAAATAAGTTGTCTGTGTTTGTTTGTTTCATTCCGATAGTTGTGGTGTTAATACTGTATTGACGGCTGATTGAAGTTAAATCATGTGTTTTCGGTCTTTTAAATAAGTTGTCTGTGTTTGTTTGTTTAATTCCGATAGTTGTGGTGCTAAAACTGTGGTGACGGCTGATTGAAATTGAATCACGTGTTTTCGGTCTTGTAAATAAATTGCCTGTCTTTGTTTGTTTAATTCCGATAGTTGTGGTGTTAATACTGTAGTGACGGCTGATTGAAGTTAAATCATGTGTTTTCGGTCTTTTAAATAAGTTGTCTGTGTTTGTTTGTTTAATTCCGATAGTTGTGGTGTTAATACTGTGGTGACGGCTGATTGAAAATGAATCACGTGTTTTCGGTCTTTTAAATAAATTGCCTGTCTTTGTTTGTTTAATTCCGATAGTTGTGGTGTTAATACTGTAGTGACGGCTGATTGAAGTTAAATCATGTGTTTTCGGTCTTTTAAATAAGTTGTCTGTCTTTGTTTGATGAATTCCGATAGTTGTGGTGTTAATACTGTGGTGACGGCTGATTGAAATTCAATCAAGTGTTTTTGGTCTTTTAAATAAGTTGTCTATATTTGTTTATTTAATTCCAACAGTTTAAGAACAGTTTAGGTGTTAATAATGTGGTGACGGCTGATCGAAGTTAAATCATGTGTTTTCGGTCTTTTAAATAAGTTGTCTGTGTTTGTTTGTTTCATTCCGATAGTTGTGGTGTTAATACTGTAGTGACGGCTGATTGAAGTTAAATCATGTGTTTTCGGTCTTTTAAATAAGTTGTCTGTCTTTGTTTGCCTAATTCCGATAGTTGTGGTGTTAATACTGTGATGACTGCTGATTGAAACTAAATCTTGTGTTTTTGGTATTTTAAATAAGTTGTCTGTCTTTATTTGTTTAATTCCGATAGTTGTGGTGTTAATACTGTGGTGACGGCTGATTGAAATTCAATCAAGTGTTTTTGGTCTTTTAAATAATTTGTATGTCTTTGTTTGTTTAATTCCAACAGTTTAGGTTATAATAATCTGGTGACGGCTGATTGAAATTCAATCAAGTGTTTTCGGTCTTTTAAATAAGTTGTCTGTGTTTGTTTGTTTAATTCCGATAGTTGTGGTGTTAAAACTGTAGTGACGGCTGATTGAAGTTAAATCATGTGTTTTCGGTCTTTTAAATAAGTTGTCTGTGTTTGTTTGTTTAATTCCGATAGTTTTGGTGTTAATACTGTAGTTACGGCTGATTGAAACTAAATCATTTGTTTTCGGTCTTTTAAATAAGTTGTCTGTCTTTGTTTGTTTAATTCCGATAGTTGTGGTGTTAATACTGTGGTGACGGCCGATTGAAATTGAATCACGTGTTTTCGGTCTTTTAAATAAATTGCCTGTCTTTGTTTGTTCAATTCCGATAGTTGTGGTGTTAATACTGTAGTGACGGCTGATTGAAATTAAATCCTGTGTTTTCGGTCTTTTAAATAAGTTGTCTGTCTTTGTTTGCCTAATTCCGATAGTTGTGGTGTTAATACTGTAGTGACGGCTGATTGAAGTTAAATCATGTGTTTTCGGTCTTTTAAATAAGTTGTCTGTCTTTGTTTGCCTAATTCCGATAGTTGTGGTGTTAATACTGTGATGACTGCTGATTGAAACTAAATCTTGTGTTTTTGGTATTTTAAATAAGTTGTCGGTCTTTATTTGTTTAATTCCGATAGTTGTGGTGTTAATACTGTGGTGACGGCTGATTGAAATTCAATCAAGTGTTTTTGGTCTTTTAAATAAGTTGTATATCTTTTTTTGTTTAATTCCAACAGTTTAGGTTATAATAATCTGGTGACGGCTGATTGAAATTCAATCAAGAGTTTTCGGTCTTTTAAATAAGTTGTCTGTGTTTGTTTGTTTAATTCCGATAGTTGTGGTGTTAAAACTGTAGTGACGGCTGATTGAAGTTAAATCATGTGTTTTCGGTCTTTTAAATAAGTTGTCTGTGTTTGTTTGTTTAATTCCGATAGTTTTGGTGTTAATACTGTAGTTACGGCTGATTGAAACTAAATCATTTGTTTTCGGTCTTTTAAATAAGTTGTCTGTCTTTGTTTGTTTAATTCCAATAGTTGTGGTGTTAATACTGTGGTGACGGCTGATTGAAGTTAAATCATGTGTTTTCGGTCTTTTAAATAAGTTGTCTGTCTTTGTTTGCCTAATTCCGATAGTTGTGGTGTTAATACTGTGATGACTGCTGATTGAAACTAAATCTTGTGTTTTCGGTCTTTTAAATAAGTTGTCTGTGTTTGTTTGTTTAATTCCGATAGTTTTGGTGTTAATACTGTAGTTACGGCTGATTGAAACTAAATCATTTGTTTTCGGTCTTTTAAATAAGTTGTCTGTCTTTGTTTGTTTAATTCCGATAGTTGTGGTGTTAATACTGTGGTGACGGCTGATTGAAGTTAAATCATGTGTTTTCGGTCTTTTAAATAAGTTGTCTGTCTTTGTTTGCCTAATTCCGATAGTTGTGGTGTTAAAACTGTAGTGACGGCTGATTGAAGTTAAATCATGTGTTTTCGGTCTTTTAAATAAGTTGTCTGTGTTTGTTTGTTTAATTCCGATAGTTTTGGTGTTAATACTGTAGTTACGGCTGATTGAAACTAAATCATTTGTTTTCGGTCTTTTAAATAAGTTGTCTGTCTTTGTTTGCCTAATTCCGATAGTTGTGGTGTTAATACTGTAGTGACGGCTGATTGAAGTTAAATCATGTGTTTTCGGTCTTTTAAATAAGTTGTCTGTCTTTGTTTGCCTAATTCCGATAGTTGTAGTGTTAATACTGTGATGACTGCTGATTGAAACTAAATCTTGTGTTTTTGGTATTTTAAATAAGTTGTCGGTCTTTATTTGTTTAATTCCGATAGTTGTGGTGTTAATGCTGTGGTGACGGCTGATTGAAATTCAATCAAGTGTTTTTGGTCTTTTAAATAAGTTGTATATCTTTTTTTGTTTAATTCCAACAGTTTAGGTTATAATAATCTGGTGACGGCTGATTGAAATTCAATCAAGAGTTTTCGGTCTTTTAAATAAGTTGTCTGTGTTTGTTTGTTTAATTCCGATAGTTGTGGTGTTAAAACTGTAGTGACGGCTGATTGAAGTTAAATCATGTGTTTTCGGTCTTTTAAATAAGTTGTCTGTGTTTGTTTGTTTAATTCCGATAGTTTTGGTGTTAATACTGTAGTTACGGCTGATTGAAACTAAATCATTTGTTTTCGGTCTTTTAAATAAGTTGTCTGTCTTTGTTTGTTTAATTCCGATAGTTGTGGTGTTAATACTGTGGTGACGGCCGATTGAAGTTGAATCACGTGTTTTCGGTCTTTTAAATAAGTTGCCTGTCTTTTTTTGTTCAATTCCGATAGTTGTGGTGTTAATACTGTAGTGACGGCTGATTGAAATTAAATCCTGTGTTTTCGGTATTTTAAATAAGTTGTCTTACTTTGTTTGTTTAATTCCAATAATTGTGGTGTTAATACTGTGGTGACGGCTGATTGAAATTGAATCACGTTTTTCGGTCTTTTAAATAAATTGCCTGTCTTTGTTTGCTTAATTCCAAAAGTTTTGGTGCTAATACTGTGGTGACGGCTGATCGAAGTTAAATCATGTGTTTTCGGTCTTTTAAATAAGTTGTCTGTGTTTGTTTGTTTAATTCCGATAGTTGTGGTGTTAATACTGTAGTGACGGCTGATTGAAGTTAAATCATGTGTTTTCGGTCTTTTAAATAAGTTGTCTGTGTTTGTTTGTTTAATTCCGATAGTTTTGGTGTTAATACTGTAGTTACGGCTGATTGAAACTAAATCATTTGTTTTCGGTCTTTTAAATAAGTTGTCTGTCTTTGTTTGTTCAATTCCGATAGTTGTGGTGTTAATACTGTAGTGACGGCCGATTGAAATTGAATCACGTGTTTTCGGTCTTTTAAATAAGTTGCCTGTCTTTGTTTGTTCAATTCTGATAGTTGTGGTGTTAATACTGTAGTGACGGCCGATTGAAATTGAATCACGTGTTTTCGGTCTTTTAAATAAGTTGTCTGTCTTTGTTTGTTTAATTCCAATAATTGTGGTGTTAATACTGTGGTGACGGCTGATTGAAATTGAATCACGTGTTTCCGGTCTTTTAAATAAATTGCCTGTCTTTGTTTGTTTAATTCGGAGAGTTGTGGTGTTAATACTGTGATGACGGCTAATTGAAAGTAAATCATGTGTTTTTGGTATTTTAAATAAGTTGTGTCTTTATTTGTTTAATTCCGATAGTTGTGGTGTTAATACTGTGGTGACGGCTGTTTGAATTTAAATCAAGTGTTTTCGGTCTTTTAAATAAATTGTCTGTCTTTGTTAGTTGAATTCCGATAGTTGTGGTGTTAAAAGTGTGGTGACGGCTGATTGAAATTCAATCAAGTGTTTTTGGTCTTCTAAATAAGTTGTCTATCTTTGTTTGTTTAATTCCAATATTTTAGGTGCTAATACTGTGGTGACGGCTGATCGAAGTTAAATCATGTGTTTTCGGTCTTTTAAATAAGTTGTCTGTGTTTGTTTGTTTAATTCCGATAGTTGTGGTGTTAATACTGTAGTGACGGCTGATTGAAGTTAAATCATGTGTTTTCGGTCTTTTAAATAAGTTGTATGTGTTTGTTTGTTTAATTCCGATAGTTTTGGTGTTAATACTGTAGTTACGGCTGATTGAAACTAAATCATTTGTTTTCGGTCTTTTAAATAAGTTGTCTGTCTTTGTTTGTTTAATTCCGTTAGTTGTGGTGTTAATACTGTGGTGACGGCCAATTGAAATTGAATCACGTGTTTTCGGTCTTTTAAATAAGTTTTCTATCTTTGTTTGTTTAATTCCAATATTTTAGGTGTTAATACTGTAGTGACGGCTGATTGAAATTAAATCCTGTGTTTTCGGTCTTTAAAATAAGTTGTCTGTCTTTGTTTGTTTAATTCCAATAATTGTGGTGTTAATACTGTGGTGACGGCTGATTGAAATTGAATCACGTGTTTTCGGTCTTTTAAATAAATTGCCTGTCTTTGTTTGTTTAATTCGGAGAGTTGTGGTGTTAATACTGTGATGACGGCTAATTGAAAGTAAGTAATGTGTTTTTGGTATTTTAAATAAGTTGTGTCTTTATTTGTTTAATTCCGATAGTTGTGGTGTTAATACTGTGGTGACGGCTGTTTGAATTTAAATCAAGTGTTTTCGGTCTTTTAAATAAATTGTCTGTCTTTGTTAGTTGAATTCCGATAGTTGTGGTGTTAAATGTGTGGTGACGGCTGATTGAAATTCAATCAAGTGTTTTTGGTCTTCTAAATATGTTGTCTATCTTTGTTTGTTTAATTCCAATATTTTAGGTGTTAATACTGTGGTGACGGCTGATTGAAGTTAAATCATGTGTTTTCGGTCTTTTAAATAAATTGTCTGTGTTTGTTTGTTTAATTCCGATAGTTGTGGATTTAATACTGTGGTGACGGCTGATTGAAATAGAATCACGTGTTTTCGGTCTTTTAAATAAATTGCCTGTCTTTGTTTGTTTAATTCCGATAGTTGTGGTGTTAATACTGTGATGACTGCTGATTGAAACTAAATCTTGTGTTTTTGGTATTTTAAATAAGTTGTCTGTCTTTATTTGTTTAATTCCGATAGTTGTGGTGTTAATACTGTGGTGACGGCTGAATGAACTTAAATCAAGTGTTTTCGGTCTTTTTTATAAGTTGTCTGTCTTTGTTAGTTGAATTCCGATAGTTGTGGTGTTAATAGTGTGGTGACGGCTGATTGAAATTCAATCAAGTGTTTTTGGTCTTTTAAGTAAGTTGTAAGTCTTTGTTTGTTTAATTCCAACAGTTTAGGTGTTAATATCGTGGTGACGGCTGTTCGAAGTTAAATCATGTGTTTTCGGTCTTTTAAATAATTTGCCTGTCTTTGTTTGTTTAATTCCGATAGTTGTGGTGTTATTACTGTGATGACTGCTGATTGAAACTAAATCATGTGTTTTTGGTCTTTTAAATAAGTTCTCTGTCTTTGTTTGTTTAATTCCGATATTTATGGTGTTAATACTGCAGTGACGGCTGATTGAAATTAAATCATGTGTTTTCGGTCATTTAAATAATTTGTCTGTCTTTGTTTGTTTAATGCCAACAGTTTTGGTGTTTATACTGTGGTGACGGCTGATCGAAGTTAAATCATGTGTTTCGGTCTTTTAAATAAGTTGTCTGTCTTTGTTTGTTTAATTCCGATATTTATGGCGTTAATACTGTGAGGGCTGCTGATTGAAACTAAATCATGTGTTTTCGGTCTTTTAAATAATTATCTGCCTTTTTTTGTTTAATTCCAACACTTTTGGTGTTATTACTGTGGTGACAGTTGATCGAAGTTAAATCAAGTGTTTTCGGTCTTATAAATAAGTTGTCTGTGTCTGTTTGTTGAATTCCGATAGTTGTGGTGTTAAAACTGTAGTGACGGCTGATTGAAATTCAATCATGTGTTTTCGGTCTTTTGAATAAGTTGTCTGTCTTTGTTTGTTTAATTCCGATCTGTGTTTGTTTGTTTAATTCCGATAGTTGTGGTGTTAATACTATAGTGACGGCCGATTCAAATTTAATCATGTGTTTTCGGTCTTTTAAATAAGTTGTCTGTCTTTGTTTGTTTAATTCCGATAGTTGTGGTTTTAATACTGTGGTGACGGCTGATTGAAATTGAATCACGTGTTTTCGGTCTTTTAAATAAGTTGCCTGTCTTTGTTTGTTTAATTCCGATAGTTGTGGTGTTAATACTGTGATGACTGCTGATTGAAACTAAATCATGTGTTTTTGGTCTTTTAAATAAGTTGTCTTTCTTTGTTTGTTTAATTCCGATAGTTGTGGTGTTAATAATATGGTGACGGCTGATTGAAATTGAATCACGTGTTTTCGGTCTTTTAAATAAATTGCCTGTCTTTGTTTGTTTAATTCCGATAGTTGTGTTGTTAATACTGTGATGACTGCTGATTGAAACTAAAGCATTTTTTTTTGGTCTTTTAAATAAGTTGTCTGTCTTTGTTTGTTTAACTCCGATAGTTGTGGTTTTAATACTGTGGTGACGGCTGATTGAAATTAAATCACGTGTTTTTGGTCTTTTAAATAAGTTGCCTGTCTTTGTTTGTTTAATTCCGATAGTTGTGGTGTTAATACTGTGATGACTGCTGATTGAAACTAAATCTTGTGTTTTTGGTCTTTTAAATAAGTTGCTTGTCTTTGTTTGTTTAATTCCGATAGATGTGGTGTTAATACTGTGGTGACGGCTGGTTGAAATTAAGTCATGTGTTTTCGGTCTTTTTTATAAGTAGTCTGTCTTTGTTTGTTTAATTCCAACAGTTTTGGTGTTAATACTGTGGTGACGGCTGATCGAAGTTAAATCATGTGTTTCGGTCTTTTAAATAAGTTGTCTGTGTCTGTTCGTTTAATTCCGATAGTTGTGGTGATAATACTGTAGTGACGGCTGATTGAAATTAAATCATGTGTTTTCGGTCTTTTATATAAGTTGTCTGTCTTTGTTTGTTTAATTCCAACAGTTTTGGTTTTAATACTGTGGTGACGGCTGATCGAAGTTAAATCATGCGTTTTGGTCTTTTAAATGAGTTGTCTGTCTTTGTTTGTTTAATTCCGATATTTATGGTGTTAATACTGTAGTGACGGCTGATTGAAATTAAATCATGTGTTTTTGGTCATTTAAATAAGTTGTCTGTCTTTGTTTGCTTAATTCCAACAGTTTTGGTGTTTATACTGTGGTGACGGCTGATCGAAGTTAAATCATGTGTTTTCGGTCTTTTTTATAAGTTGTCTGTCTTTGTTTGTTTAATTCCAAGAGTTTTGGTGTTAATACTGTGGTGACGGCTGATCAAAGTTAAATCATGTGTTTCGGTCTTTTAAATAGGTTGTCTGTGTCTGTTTGTTTAATTCCGATATTTGTGGTGTTAATACTGTAGTGACGGCTGATTGAAATTAAATCATGTGTTTTCGGTCTTTAATATAAGTTGTCTGTCTTTGTTTGTTTAATTCCAACAGTTTTGGTTTTAATACTGTGGTGACGGCTGATCGAAATTAAATCATGTGTTTCGGTCTTTTAAATGAGTTGTCTGTCTTTGTTCGTTTAATTCCGATATTTATGGTGTTAATACTGTAGTGACGGCTGATTGAAATTAAATCATGTGTTTTCGGTCATTTAAATAAGTTGTCTGTCTTTGTTTGTTTAATTCCAACAGTTTTGGTGTTTATACTGTGGTAACGGCTGATCGAAGTTAAATCATGTGTTTCGGTCTTTTAAATAAGTTGTCTGTCTTTGTTTGTTTAATTCCGATATTTATGGTGTTAATACTGTAGTGACGGCTGATTGAAATTAAATCATGTGTTTCCGGTCATTTAAATAAGTTGTCTGTCTTTGTTTTTTTAATTCCAACAGTTTTGGTGTTTATACTGTGGTGACGGCTGATCGAAGTTAAATCATGTGTTTTCGGTCTTTTAAATAAGTTGTCTGTCTTTGTTTGCCTAATTTCGATAGTTGTGGTCCTAATACTGTGGTGACGGCTGATTGAAGTTAATTCATGTGTTTTCGGTCTTTTAAATAAGTTGTCGGTTTTGATTTGTTTAATTCCGATAGTTGTGGTGTTAATACTGTGGTGACGGCTGATTGTAGATGCAAAGCAAACTTGGGAATTTTTTGAGCCGACTGATTTGATGTCTGTAAAACTGATGGTGTTCAAGGTATGCATTTTAAGTGAAGATAATATCAATTTTTGATCGGTTAAATTTATATGGAGATGTTTTGATCCTGATATTACAAAATCACATAATGTATAAAAATAAAAACTTGTACACTCTTTCGTTAAAACTGAATACCGCTTGTTTGATAGTCTCGGCAAGTTTGAAGCATTGTTTTTTGAATTTGAAGCAAAAGAATCTTCCGAGCCATTATCCCGTATTTTTGCAGCGTTCGACAAAAACAATTTTTGAAATTTACGAAGAAGTAGAAAAAATCTGTTTTCATGTCGTTTTTGGAAAATACTTAACAGTTTTAGCATTTTTCACGCATTTTTGACCTTCATATGTGTTTGAGATAATTTAACTTTAAAGAAAAGTTTGGCGGGTGCTGCTTTAAATTTTTCTATATAAGAGAATGTGCCCATTTTCAGTGGCTTGCTTGAAAAAACTTTCAGTTCACTAAGATGAATTAGATTTAGTATCTCGATCTGAATTTTTTGAGTGGCACCAGCAAATGATTATATTTTGAGTTATTGAGTGGCACCAGCAAATGATTATATTTTGAGTTATTGAGTGGCACCAGTATATGAGTTTTTCGATTTTCTTCTTCCAATACTTGAAGCAGTTTTTAATATAAGATTTCTAATTTTTTTTATCAAATTGGCCCTTTCTATTTTTCAATGATCAAGTCATTTGATCAGATAGAAAATGCAAAGTCAAATGATTCCAGTTCTACTCTTAATCTATTGAAATCTTTTTTATCTGGCTTGCTTGAAAATTGTCAAATACTAAGATCATCTAATTATGATACGTCACTTAGAATCTGTGATCCATAAATTTTGCTTTCAAAACTGAAAAATTGCTGGTGTTCCCGGGTTAAAACTCCCTCGATGATAGTGTTGGTGGGGATGCAGTTTTTTCGCTTCATTATAATTTCTAATCATAATTCTAATCATACAGCTGATCGAAGTTAAATCATGTGTTTTCGGTCTTTTAAATAAGTTGTCTGTCTTTGTTTGCCTAATTCCGATAGTTGTGGTGTTAATACTGTGGTGACGGCTGATTGAAGTTAAATCATGTGTTTTCGGTCTTTTAAGTAAGTTGTCTGTTTTGATTTGTTTAATTCCGATAGTTGTGGTGTTAATACTGTGGTGACGGCTGATAGTAGATACAAAGCAAACTTGGGAATTTTTTGAGCCGACTGATTTTATGTCTGTAAAACTGATGGTGTTCAAGGTATGCATTTTAAGTGAAGATAATTTCAATTTTTGATCGGTTAAATTTATATGGAGATGTTTTGATCCTGATATTACAAAATCACATAATGTATAAAAATAAAAACTTGTACACTCTTTCGTTAAAACTGAATACCGCTTGTTTGATAGTCTCGGCAAGTTTGAAGCATTGTTTTTTGAATTTGAAGCAAAAGAATCTTCCGAGCCATTATCCCGTATTTTTGCAGCGTTCGACAAAAACAATTTTTGAAATTTACGAAGAAGTAGAAAAAATCTGTTTTCATGTCGTTTTTGGAAAATACTTAACAGTTTTAGCATTTTTCACGCATTTTTGACCTTCATATGTGTTTGAGATCATTTAACTTTAAAGAAAAGTTTGGCGGGTGCTGCTTTAAATTTTTCTATATAAGAGAATGTGCCCATTTTCAGTGGCTTGCTTGAAAAAACTTTCAGTTCACTAAGATGAATTAGATTTAGTATCTCGATCTGAATTTTTTGAGTGGCACCAGCAAATGATTATATTTTGAGTTATTGAGTGGCACCAGCAAATGATTATATTTTGAGTTATTGAGTGGCACCAGTATATGAGTTTTTCGATTTTCTTCTTCCAATACTTGAAGCAGTTTTTAATATAAGATTTCTAATTTTTTTAATTAAATTGGCCCTTTCTATTTTTCAATGATCAAGTCATTTGATCAGATAGAAAATGCAAAGTCAAATGATTCCAGTTCTACTCTTAATCTATTGAAATCTTTTTTATCTGGCTTGCTTGAAAATTGTCAAATACTAAGATCATCTAATTATGATACGTCACTTAGAATCTGTGATCCATAAATTTTGCTTTCAAAACTGAAAAATTGCTGGTGTTCCCGGGTTAAAACTCCCTCGATGATAGTGTTGGTGGGGATGCAGTTTTTTCGCTTCATTATAATTTCTAATCATAATTCTAATCATACAGCTGATCGAAGTTAAATCATGTGTTTTCGGTCTTTTAAATAAGTTGTCTGTCTTTGTTTGCCTAATTCCGATAGTTGTGGTGTTAATACTGTGGTGACGGCTGATTGAAGTTAAATCATGTGTTTTCGGTCTTTTAAGTAAGTTGTCTGTTTTGATTTGTTTAATTCCGATAGTTGTGGTGTTAATACTGTGGTGACGGCTGATAGTAGATACAAAGCAAACTTGGGAATTTTTTGAGCCGACTGATTTTATG
>NW_026971055.1:0-99278 GCF_963678635.1 Symsagittifera roscoffensis
CTGCTAGAATCTATGCCATTGGTCCCGAACATTACATCCAAGCAGGAATGATGAAACTTTCCTATGCCTGTAAGAACCTCGCCGCTGATAATGAGGAGCCACTTTACGAACATGAACCGTACATTCCTTCAACTTCGGTTGAGACATCGACCTCATTTCAAGTTCCTCCAGTTTATACTGAGCTTCAGCCTTCGCCCCACATTTTGAGAACTGTTCCAGTATCTAATTTTACTGCGGGTATTTCGGAGCTCGATTCTAACCCCGGTGATATTGACCAAATTGGCCAGCAAGCGTACAGCTCGTCCCAATCGGTATTTAGTTTTTGGATTTTTCAGATTTGAGTTCTTGTATTTTGAGTGCACGTCATTTATGGATTGAAGATTTCAGTTTGTCCAAATAGTTTATTAGAATTAAATTGTCATATGTTGAGTGCTCCTCATTTTAGGTAGAGAGTTTCAGTCCTTCAGACTTTGGAAATTATGTTCCGTTTCAAACACATGAACCACAACAGAGGCAACCTGAGCTTTCGGCCTCAGTAGAGCCGCCATCCAAAAAATTTGTTCCATGCGCATGATTTCGCAACTGAAAATGATCAGTACACTCAGAGCCGTAATCAACATATAACCACTCCCTTGCGCATCAACAACCCTCAACCTCAAACTGTGACTATAGAACTTGCACCAGTTTGTTTTTGAAATTTTTTTGAAAGAAATGACCTGTAATTTATGCACGATATCTGATTTCAGGAGTTCAAGGAATTCATAACAAATAGTTTGGATCATTTTGAGAATATTATAGCAAGAAACGATAATTCATCCCTAACACTCAATGAGGGGGTTGGTAGCTTCATGAGATCAATTGTTGATACCTCTGTTTGTCTTGATAAGTCATTGAAGTCTTTGGTACGTTCCTTCATTACATCACGATTACTGAAAAATTAAAGCAATTAATTAGATTTTTTTCTTTCATCTATATCTGGCCATAGGTTGGACGAGTAGAGACTTTCATAGGTAAACCAGTACCGTTTGACAACTCAAGTGAAAACGTTGAATGGAAAGGTTGTGATTTGTTGCAAGTATGGAAGAAAAATTGGATGTAAAATTTGGAGTGAACAACAAATAATGGAGCACATGGTCTCGCCTCGGAAATCACATGGTTCACACTGCCGACCTGTTTTCCCAGAGTCTGGAAAAAAAGTTTGGGAGCGTGAGTTATTACCTATAGTTAAAGTCTGTTTTTTTCTGACAAGTTTATTGATGAACCAAGGAATAATTGAGTGTTTAGAAACAATTAAAACCAACAACGCCAATTGCCCCATGGAAGCATATGAAGAAGCCAAGGCCAGTATCAATCGCCTGGGACCAGAACTTATCCTGCAACGTCGGCAGGTTGCCGCAATAAATCTTGCTCGAGCACAGGAGGCCTTGAATGCTAGTGACCAGAATATACCACAAACTGATTAGCTCAATTTAAAAATCCGAAGGCTTCAATATCTGAAGAAAACTAAGAAAAACTTCGCCTAAAAGCTCTGTAAGCGCTTTTTTTAACCGTTAGTTGTTCTGCTGTCTTTCTGGAGTGTTTGATATTTCGAATAATTTAAAAAGTTTGAACGTAAGGCTTGTGGAATCTTTTCACCATTCTAAAAGTTTGTTCTTTCGTAATTAATGCCCATTGTAAACGTTTCAGTGGTCATTGCATTAAGTTCTGTAGCTTGTTTTGCATGAAATGATTAAAAATTGATCGTGCAGGAATTCTCGATCATTTAAACTATAAATCTAATTTTATTTTGTGCGATTTATTTTAAGAACAGTTCATGTTCTCTGATAAAAGTCAACTCTGTTCTGTTAATAATCATAAAAAGCTCTGTTAGCGCTTCTTTTCACCGTTAGTTGTTCTGCTGTCTTTTTAAATTTGAGGCAAAGCCTGAATTTAAGAGAGTTCCACATTTTTCACGAGAGTTTAATTTTTCGAACAATTTAAAAAGTTCGAACATAATGCTTGTTGAATAGTTTTACCATTCCAGTCAGTTTTTGTCACCTTTGTTTATTTTCCCTCTTGCGTAAAAGTTTGTTCTTTCGTAACTAATGCTCATTGTAAAAATTTTCCGTGGTCATTGCAATAAGTTCCGATACTTTTATAGCAAGAAATGATTAAAATTTGATCGTGCAGGATTTCTGGGTCGTTTAAACTATAAGTCTAGTTTTGTTTGTGCTATTTATTTTAAGAACAGATTATATTCTCTGATGAAAATCAACTCTGTTCTGTTAATAATCATAAAAAGCTCTGTTAGCGCTCTTTTAACCGTTAGTTGTTCTGCTGTCTTTGTAAATTTGAGGCAAAGCCTGAATTTAAGAGAGTTTCACGATTTTCTGGAGAGTTTAATATTTTGAATAATTTAAAAAGTTCGAACATAATGCTTGTTGAATAAATTCACCATTCCAGTCAGTTTTGTCACTTTTGTTTATGTTTCGTTTTGCGTAAAAACTTGTTCTTTCGTAACTAATGCTGCTTGCAAAAGTTTTCCGTGGTCATTGCAAAAAGTTCCGATACTTTTATAGCAAGAAATGATTAAAATTTGATCGTGCAGGAATTCTGGATCTAAATTCTAAACTATAAATTTAATTTTGTTTTGGTGCGATTTATTGTAAGAGGAAGTATAAGCTCACCTAGTATATCAGATACGAGGTAGACTTTAGTTGAGGCAGAGTAATTTTATTTTAATTAAAAAGTTTTTGCTTAATCGATGTTTTTCGTTTTTGTGGTGTCTTTCATTTTATTCATTTTCAAACCATTCTGTTAGTTGATAAAAAATCTTTCTTGAATGTTGAATAATTAATTGTTTGCTCGATATACCTGTCAAGGGTTCATTTTTTTGGAATATTTTTGTTTCAAAACGAAATTGTTTGCAATCGGAAATCAAACTTTGTTTCTTTCTTTTTACACGCAATGGTTATTCACTTTGAAAAACTGCCATATTTAAGGTTGTAATTACATTAAGACTTTTCTCTTTTTTGTAAGATTCGTGGTTTCTTCCGGTATGGATCGGTGTAAAACTTCAAACTTTTTGAAATTTTTCAGATATTTTTATTTTTTGGCTAAACAGGTTTGAAACTAAATATTGTTGCCGCTCGGTGAATTATTTCTGGTATTGTCTGTTTCAAGCTTTTTTTAACAAATTCGGATATGTCAGTATTGAAATTATTCAAAAAAAAATTCACGAGAAAGGTTCATTGACCGTGTTGAGATTATTTTATTTTGTTTTTGTCTAAAGGGCTCTTCCAGCTGGGGTCGATTGGTCAAATCGTAAGTCAATCAGTAGAGTACGGATCCAGATCCGCTGAAGTTGTTAAGCGATTGTTGCCTCACGAAAGCTTTCAAGCTCTGATTTCCGAGAATTCTAATTGGATTACTTGTTATCAAAAAATGTGCAGCCTGTACAAATTAATTTAGAAAGACTTTTCCATAAAACATGACTCGTATGGTGGCTATAAACTTATATACTGCGGCAAAAATATTCTTCGTTCACGTGTTGTTCTGTCGGATGGACCGAAAAGAATACTGCGAAAAATACCAGACACAAAAACCGATCTATCTGTTATCCAGAAAACATCAGATAAAAATTCCAGCTATCTTATGCTCGGACCACTCCGGTTCATTAATTCTGACTGCGAACCGAATGCAGAATATGATTTCTCGTCTCAGGACAAAACGCTTTTTCGATTGCGAACTTAAAAAAAACTAATTCTGGCGATGAAGCTTTTGTAAAAAACAGCGAACATTTTTTTGCAAAGAACGAATGCCAATGTAAAACTTGTACTACGCCTGAGATAACATACGGTTCTGATCTAGTTGTTAATATTGAGAATCTCTTTAACACAGCTGAACAACTTGGTGAAAAAACGGTAGAAGCTGGAAGTGTAATTATTGAATTGACGGAAAACGTCAGCGATGACCTACCGCAGCTCCTAGGCGAATGTCAAGACAGTTCGAAAGTCAACCTTGAACTAGAACAGACAGAGGCCGTTTCGAATAAAAAGATGCGATTTGGCAGGAAGCATAAATGTCATGAGTTTGAAAATATGATGAGAGAAATCGATAAACGCAGCGAAGATTTGGAAGCAAAGACACCAAAACCACAGTTAAACGAAAGGATCGAAGGAAGCAAAGATTTGGAAGTAAAGACACCAGAATCTCAATTAAACGTAACAATTATAACTATTGATTCGCAACAAAGAATTGATAGCTCTTTTTGCAACACTGGTCGAGAATTTCCTCAATCGTTTTCGACGCGTCAGATTACTAGGTCGCACCCAAATAGTTTGCCCACTGCTTATAGAATGGTGCAAGATGGTAAAATGAACTTGCACAATTTAACAACGCAAATCATATCTGGGCCCGAAAGTCAAACTTGTGTACTTCAGGTAACTGAATTACTCAAGGGTATTGTTCAAAGAAATATAGTGAACATCATCCGTAATAACATACGTCGTTGTCTAAAGGAGGTCTCAGATCTTCCAGTTGATTTCTTAATTATTGCCGAAGAACGCGATAAGTTTTGCATCGACCTAATTATTTCGACTGATGGTGTGACTTTCGTGAATTCCAGTACAAGTCATCAAATGTACCCTGTATGGCTCGCAGTAGCTCAATTGCCACCCATATTGAGAAACTCAAAGAAAAATATTGCGCTCGCTGCCTTGTTTGTTGGGAAAGGTAAACCGAATTGGAAAAAAATTGTGCGTATTTTGAAACAAGAGCTCAAACAAGTAGTTACAGTTACGATGTCAAACAGTAAAAATTATTTTCTGAAGTTTAATGATGTTTTATTGTAGCGGATTTAATTGCAAAGCCACAACTTCTAAATATGTACCAGCACATTGGTTATTACGGGTGTCAAAATTGCTCACATCCAGGTGTGACCTTCGGATCGAGTCATTCTTATTACCCGTTGAGTGTTATGGTCGATGAAAAGGTAAAAAGAATAAAATGTGCAATAATAGAACCGTGCCTCCATCTTAAGTATGTTGAAAAGGCCGAAAGTCTTCTTTGTGACGGTGAAGAGAATGTCAATTTCGTTGGTGTTAAAGGTAAAAGTGTGTTTAGTAGCTTGGTACCTGGCTTGCCATTAACTGCACCGATTGACTACATGCACTGCGTGTTGATAGGGGTTTACGCTAGTCTCCTCGTCAGACACCTAAAGTTAATAAGTAAAAACGAAAAAGAGGAGCTGGATCAAACTATACGCGCTTCTTCCGTTCCATTAGAGTCGTCTCAGCATGGACGCCAACCAAGGCCAACATCTGAGGTAGCAAACTACAAGGCTAACAAGTAATTCAATTTTTTTCCTGCGCCAATATTGTTCAGAAGTTATCTGAAACCAGACTCGTTGCAATATGCTAGTCTTCTTCGCCTGTCGTTCGGAGTCAGAGTTTTGCTTGAAACTCATGAATATTGATTTGGATGGGTTATCAAATTCTAGTAGTTTGATGTGTTAAGAAACAGGTTATTTGAAAAGCAAGTGGTTGTCTGTTAGCTTTTTTTGAGATATTTTTTGAAAATTTATTCCAACTTATTTCAGATAAGTACCCGACGTTCGAATATTTTAAACTTATCCTCAGAAAATCTGATTTTTCAGAAACATCAAGATAACAATTAAAGGTTAGCTTTTTGATAATGAAGGTCATTATTTTTAAAATTAAAACGCTAATTATCTTCGTTATAATTGTTCTTTTTTTTAGTTAAATATCATCAATAAACGCGTTGAGACCAGAATTTGTGAAAACAGTATTTCTTCAAGCGTTTCGGTCAATGTAAGTCAAAACACTTTGATTTGGATGGGCTATCAAATTCTAGGAGTTTGATGTGTTAAAAAACATGTTATTTGAAAAGCAAGTGATTGTCTGTTAGCTATTTTGAGACATTTTTAAAAACTCATTCAAACTGCTCCTAATAGGCGTTTTGGATTCCCCAATATTTTGTGAAGGTTCTCCAAAAACTCGCAATAGGCTCAAAGAAAGATCATTAAAAGTTTCAGAAATTTTTGTAACTCAAATTGATTTCAGTCATTGCCTATTTTTCCAAACGCTCTCAAAAGTCACTTTGTTTTTGCAATCACTTTCTAAAGGTGCACTAAATCTTCGCAATAGCTTTACGATTGGGTTTGAAGGCTTTCTTTTGGTACAATTCATTTTGCTTCTACACAAAAAGACAATTTGACAAATTTTTCCTTACTATTCAGGTTTTTGCTCAGGTTTTCCACTGAGTTTTATCTTTCCTCTGGTTTTGCAGTTTTCCTATGAATTTGTTCACAACTTTTTAAATCGGGCATACTTCACCAGGAGCAGGAAAGGAACGGGAGAACGGTTCTCCGTCCGATAGCCTATGGAAGTAAGGTCCTGCGCGATACCGAAATGAAGTATGGTGCGCCAAAAGCGGAAATGTTCGCGGTGATCTTTTTCGTGGGAAAAAACACAGCCTACTTAGGGAGTGCTCCCTTTAAGTTGCGTGTGGATAATCGTGCTCTTGCCTGGCTGAAAACCTATTCGAAGTTATATTGGTCGTTGGATCGTGCGCCTGGACGGATACCACATGATCATAGAGCACCGTACCCGTGACAAGCACCAGAACGCTGACAGCCTCAGTAAAAATACAGAGTTATACAAGCGATTAGAAGAGAAGCAGGCTAACCAAGCAGAAATCACATAAGGATTTTCATTCCTAGATAAGTAGACCTACGATAAACTAATACTCACTAGGTGGCTAGAGATCTTGTTTACAAGTTTGAAGAGATTTTTTGCAAATTCCTTAGCAACGGTGAATTTTTTGAAGCATATGGGAGAAAATATGTGAACTTACGAACTCTTTCTAGAAAAGTTGAACCAATAGTTTGTGTGGAATCTAGTTTTTGGTCAGAACATAAATCGTGACGTTTGAATTTATTGCGTAACAGTCTTTTCTTTGCAACACTTGGCTATTTTCTTGCTCCTTTCCATTTCAAATTGTGATGGACAGAGCGGTCAAGATTGAAACTTTTGCCAGTTGATGAAATATTATTCGAATAAAATCTGTATTTGTACAGAGTATAAGAACAATCGATAAAGTTTGATCGAAAGATGAACCAATCAGAAGTATTTGAAACTTACATTTCTCCAAAAATAGTAAAAGTTGTGGGTAGACAGACAATAATCTTGAGGTACTATATATTTTTCCTAAAAATCATCGGAAACGGAAATAAATAGCGATTTTTGACAAAAATCTGAATAAAAGCTGAGAAGAGCTTGACAGATAGCAGCAGCCATCCGGAATAATGATTTTTGCTGAGAATTGTGGAATTATTTAGGAACACTAACACCTACACAATTTCATATTTGGAAACTTCACTCAAAAACTTCTATTCACTTCACTCAAAAATTTCTAATTTCTTTTATGGTTAGTTTAATGATTCATGTTGTTTACTTCTTTTTCCATTTAATCTCAAAACCATTTCTATCATTTCTCTTCATCTGATCATTTTTCTTTTCCATTATGTACCCAGGAAAAGGCACTAGTCCCATTTATATTGAATTCTCAAAAATCAAACAATAATTGGGATGTTTGTAAGAGCTCGGCTATTTTAGGAAGAAGCTTCTCACTCACTCAGAGCGGACTGTGTGTGAGTATGTTGTTGAAAACAGAAGCAACCACAGTGACAAAACAGAGGGGAAAAAACTTGGCTAAGCCTTGCCTCTGAGCACAGACTTTCGGTGTGTGGAGAACTTAAAAAAGTTTGATGTAACTAAATGTCCCTTGCACCCGGACCAGGAGTGTATACTGAGGAGAATAAATGAATTGAAATCTTCTAAGAAATTGTATTCAATGAAGTCGGAGACAGATGATCGGTTGTCTAGTTGTTCGAATTTTCCCGAGAGACCAACAGAAACAGAGTTAGCAGCAAATAAAAATATCCTGCCTGAGATAGAACATCTGAAGGATAAATTATCGGACAAAGAACTAATTTTGCTTAGGGCGGTGCTAAATCGGAATGCATACGTTTTTTCGAAGCATAAGGCCGACATAGTTTGCTGCAATTTTGTAGAACACGAGATTGAGATAGAAGAGGGCTCGGTACCTCATAGGGAAGGGGCGAGGAGACTGACCCCACATAAATCTGAAGCGTGCAGGAAACAAATTGAGATATTAATGTGGTACGACATGATTGGGCCGTCGAAGTCCCCGTGGGCTTGTGGCGTGGTCATGGCCAAGAAGAAAGGGGGCAACTCAGGTTTTGTTGAGATTCCCGTTACCTGAATGCATTGACGATAAAGGACGCATACCCGATTCCCCGCATCGATGAGAGCCTTCCCAAGCTGGGAGACGCAAAATTCTTCGCGACGTTGGATTTGGGCTCTGCGTTCTGCCAAGTGCCAGTCAGGTGGAAGATCGGGAGAAACGGGCTTCGCGTGCGAGCTGGGATTGTTCCAGTGGAAGAAGATGCCGTGCGGATTGTGCAACGCGACGTCCACATTCCAGCGACTAATGGCCTAGGCACTCACAACGGTAACAAAAAAATACGGGAACCTCATCTGGTGTTATGTCGATGATGTCGTGATAGCAACACCAACCTGGAGGATCATATAGAGAGGTTGGATGAAGTGTTCACTTGCATGAAACAGGCGGCCCTGAAGTGTAAACTCTCCAAGTGTGAAATCCCCAGAGACTCAATAAAGTATCTGAGCCGCCTTGTGGATAAGCATGGAGAAAGACCGGATCCCGAAGTGGTCTTGACCTGGAGGGCGCCTAAGACAGATACACAACTGATGAGCAGTTTGGGATTTTCTAACTATTATCGAGAGCTCATCAAGGGATACGCCGATAAGATATACTCTAAGCAGCAGTTGATGAGAAACTCACTTGGACTGATGAGGCACAAGTTTCATTTGAAAATATTAAACGCGAACTTTGCGAGGCACCGGTCTCCGGCATGCCAACAGAGAAGGTGATGTTTGTGTTAGACACTGATCGGGCATTGCGATATCGGACATACTTCACCAGGAAGAGGAAAGGAACGGGAGAACGGTTCTCCGTCCGATAGCCTATGGAAGTAAGGTCCTGAGCGATTATGAAATGAAGTATGGTGCGCCAAAAGAGGAAATGTTTGCGGTGATCTTTTTCATGGAAATACAGAGCCTACTTGGGGAGTGCTCCCTTTAAGTTGCGTGTGGATAATCGTGCTCTTGCCTGGCTGAAAACCTTTTCGATGGATCAAATTTATATTGGTCGTTGGATCGTGCGCCTGGACGGATATCACATGATCATAGAGCACCGTACCCGTGAAAAGCACCAGAACGCTGACAGACTCAAACAAAATACAGAGTTTTTACAAGCGATTAGAAGAGAAGCAGGCTAACCAAGCAGAAATCACAGACGGATTTTCATTCCTAGATAAGTAGACCTACGATAAACTAATACTCACTAGGTGGCTAGAGATCTTGTTTACAAGTTTGAAGAGATTTTTTGCAAATTCCTTAGCAACGGTGAATTTTTTTAAGCATATGAGAGAAAATATTTGAATTTACCAACTCTTTCCAGAAAAGCTGAACCAACAGTTTGTGTGGAATCTAGTTTTTGGTTAGAACATAAATCGTGACGTTTGAATTTATTGCGTAACAGTCTTTTCTTTGCAACACTTGGCTATTTTCCTGCTCCTTTCCATTTCAAATTGTGATGAATAGCGCTGTCAAGATTAAAACTTTTGCCAGTTGATGAAATATTATTCAAATAAAATCTGTATTTGTACAGAGTATAAGGACAATCGATAAAGTTTGATCGAAAGATGAACCAATCAGAAGTGTTTGAAACTTACATTTCTCCAAAAACAGTAAAAATTGTGGGTAGACAGAGAATAATATTGAGGTACTATATAGTTTTCGTAAAAATCATCGGAAACGGAAATAAATAGCGATTTTTGACAAAAATCTGAATAAAAGCTGAGAAGAGCTTGACAGATAGCAGCAGCCATCCGGAATAATGATTTTTGCTGAGAAATGTTGAATTATTTAGGAACACTAACACCTACACAATTCCATATTTGGAAACTTCAATCAAAAACTTCTTTTCACTTCACTCAAAAACTTCTAGTTTCTTTTAGGGTTATTTTAATGATTCATGTTGTTTTCCATTTGATCTCAAAACCGTTTCTATCATTTCTCTTCATCTGATCATTTTTCTCTTCCAATATGTACCCAGGAAAAGGCACTAGTCCCATTTATATTGAATTCTCAAAAATCAAACAATAATTGGGATGTTTGTTTGGTTCCAAAGAAACTTACAAGGGGAAAATTTGTTTTGAACCCTGCTTTCAACTATTCAAAATTAACGATTTGGGACAATCTGAAAAGTCTCAACAAATCTACTCTAGTGAAAAAGAAGGAGAAGCAAAATCAGCAATCCGGAATACCGTTATTCACGATGCTGAAAACCTTGGACTCGTACCTATATATGAAGCCAAAACTGGCAAAGAATCAACTATGGATCAGGAGCTTGACATCTGTAAAAGTGTATATGAAATAGCAACATGAGAGGGTGAGTGTAACAATCAAGAAGTACAATGTGAACAAGCCACTCTACATTCAGACTCGACTTTTCACTTCAAAAGAGAATGAAGCAATGAAACATTTTGCCTTGTCAACTAAACTTTGAACGATTTCAAAGAACTGTTCCAAATTTTGAGAGATTTCATGTTTGTTGATAATTGTAAAGCCAGTAATGCCTTAGAATGTTTTTTATGTTTAATAATTTAAATATTATTGGTTCAAAATTATTTTTCCCCTGGATGTTTTGTAGAGCTAGGACTAGTGAGGAAAAGTCAGACAAAACAAACAATTCAATTAAAATTGACTTAAAACGCTAACCAATTATCAATTGATTTTCCAGTCTTTGTATGAGAAACTACGAAAAAACTTACTTAATTACTGCTTTTATCAAAAAATAAATTGTGTCCTATTTGAACAAAATTACAAACAAAAATGTATAATTAGTTGAAAACATTTGTGCCATTCAGACACAACACGAAAGTAGAATTAGAGGTCTTAATGGTTGGAAATTGTTGCAAAGGAGGGTCAGAATATTCGGGAGTTTTTAAATTTAAGAGAAAGGGTCAATCCATCTCCAATGGTTTTAAAACAGAACTGTCACCAAAAACGTAATGAAATGGATAATCGAGCCGTGCTTTTAATAGCAATCACATAGTCTGAGGATCCGAGAACCAGCTATATGGTTGTATTCGCATGTAAACGAAAGCTGATTAAAAGTCGTTTGACTGATGGCTTGAAAAAAGTAACTTTTTACTTAGCCCTAAACAGACCAGAAAATCAACTGGCTAGGTCGAGATGGTGAAAAACGAGTAGAATTAAAGTAATTGACGCCTGCCAGTCGTTAATATGTGTTTTTTCTACGCTCCGTCATTGTGTAGTATTTGGGCGAATGTTACATAGACGTTTTTATGGCGCTCCATGGTGGGCCTGTTAAAGGCATAAGACCACCATGATCAGCAAACATTTCAGCGACGAACACTCCGCTCCGGGAGTATGCCCGGATTAGAGGCCTCAAGGTTTTTTGTACTAGAGGGAAGGTGCCGACCCTCCGCCTAGTACCATTTAGCTTTTTAACTTTGTTATGACCGAAAATTCCGGAGGCCGAAGGGTTAGGTGGGAAGTCTAGAGGCCGCTTATCCCAAGGTCCCGGGACCAAAAACAATTAAAGAGAAAGCGTAAAACCGAACAAAAATAGTGTATAACCAAGAAAAAGTCAAAAATAAGTTATCTGAAAAGAAAAAATACAAAAAACAGTAAAAAATCCAAAAAACCCCAAAAACAATAAAAAAATATAAAGTGACAGTTTATATGTTATTTCCGGACAAGATGAGATCTGACCTTTCTATTTGTTGTTATTTCAGATTGATTCATATCATTTTTGATAGAGAGATCAAGTGATTTGGTGGCGGGTTAGGTACCCTCCCTTGAGTGTTTTATGAGCATTTAAGCACGTTAATGGCGGTTTTGCCGGTGACCGGAGGGTAGAGTGGCAAGCTGACCGACGTGTTCCAGACTCTACAGGGACATCAGGGACAACATTCACAACGACTGTTTCGTATCGTTGACATAGTTTTAGCATCGTTCGGGTACTATTTCATTAAAACTTAAGTGGTGGGGGGGGCACAATTGGCGCGGTCCGATTGCACCCTCCATCGATTGCGAATTTCCGAGTTAAGGGTCTTAATTCGGGTATTTTGGTGCAAACAATGGTATAGTATTATTGATTAACGACTACTAATAGATAATCATCCTTATTATATGTTAATTGTCTCCTATTTAGACCCGAGAAACACCCCAATTTTGTCTAAAATTACTGATTTTCGACCAAAGTATCAAACACCAAAACTTAGATATCCGAGCTTTTCCGAACAGCAAACAGCCTTTAGACATGGAGTCACTACGTAGTTGGATCTCTCTTACTAAAGAAACCGCGTGAAAAGGACTTAGCAGAAGTTGATAATTTTCCGATTTTTGTCAATCTGTTTTGAGGATTGAGTTTTTGAGTTTTTAGAGTTAGAGCAATGAAAGTTTTGCGTTAGGAATGTGCTAGCATAACGTGCTCGGTTGCCAGAGAGATTTTTGAGTAACCCTCCGAATAGCTCCATAGATAGAGCTAACGACTTAAAGATAGGAAAAGAAAGGAATCGGAGGGTCCAAATTTGATAGTTTTTGGCCAAATTTTTCTTTCCAAACCAATTTTGGTCCGGTTTTTTGCAATATTCCAGTGCCGTACGGGGCCATTACGCTCGTTTCAATTGTTTTTAGGCGCTTTAACTGATAATTGCGGAAACGTTTTTCAGAACCTATATAGGTGGTGAAAAAAGGCCGATTTGACGAACGTGTTTTTGGCAACTTCTCAAAGACTAGCCAACCGATCGGAATAATTTTGAAAGCATAAGTCGACGTTTTTGACCACTTTCCTGAACCGCAACCATTTTCGGGTTGATAATCTGAGGAAAGAAAAACTTTTTTTTATGTTGGTTCGGAGGATCCAAATTTTAGGGAACCCTTCGAGCGGCAGAAATTTTTACTAGATCACCTTTTTATTCTACTGGGAAGGTTGACCTAGTCAGCCACCATAGTTTTAAGTCAGTTAGTCCGCATTTGGAGGCTTTACAGTGGTAGAATAATCCATTTTCTTGATTTTTGGGGAACCCTCCGAAGCAACCCTCCGGAGTCAGCTAAGCCTCTTAGCAAACCTCCTTAGTGGAAATTTTCCACGAAACCCTCCGAAGAAGTTAAAACAACTCCCCACAGAGAATTTGGTTGGTTTTGAAACTTTCTGAGACTAATTAGAGCCCCTCCTAAGTGAGATTTGATAAAATTTGAAATTTTGAAGGAACCCTCTGAAGTAGCCCTCCGGAGCGTAATAAGCTTCTTATTGAGCCTCCTTAGTGAGTTATAGGGGACCCTCCGAAGTCACTTGGGTGACTAAGGTGCCCTGCGAAGTAACCCTCCGAAGTAGGCTAAGTGTCTTAACAACCCTCCGAAGTAACCCTCCGGAGTGACTTGAGCCTCTTAACAACCTTCCTTATTGAAAACTTAGGGATACTTTCTGGGCAATTTGAGCAACTAAAATATGCATTTAGAGTCGGAATAAAAGATCAAATGCCAACGGGCGTGCATATTAGAATTACAGGAGACCATTTGACCCGGAAACTTGTGATTAACTTTGGATTCTAGATCGGGTCTATCAGAAGAACCCGAACCAGGTTTTTTTTCGATTGTTATTTTGGTTGTGTGGTTGCCTTGAGCTACTCAATAGGAAAGCTCGGGCAATCCGGGAGCACATAAAAGAAGACCTCGGTGAGTGTATTAGGCAAATACACACTCATTTGAGAAGAAAAAACTGTTCCCTGCTCTCGTGCACGTGGGGCATCCCGGCTGTGGGAGATCTTTTTCATAGACTTTAGAAGTTTTCGATCAGAGGTTGTCTTGAGCTACTTAGTAGGACAGCTCGGGCAATTGCATGACACCTACAAGAAGACCTCGGTGAGTGTAATAGGCAAAAACACACTCACTTGAGAAGACTGTGTCCTGGACTTCGTTCTTTTGGAGTGTTCCAATTGAGGGAAGTCTTTTTCTCTAAGACTAATTTTTATTTATCTATTCCTAAATCATCACTGCTCTTTTACAAAAGAATGTTTGATTTTAACAAAGCAGTGATTTGATACGAATGTGGCGGTAAAAATGATACTGAAGAAAAGTCGCTGTCACCTTTAGGATGTTCTTATCTGATTATAAATTGTGTTTTGTGTATTGGTCATAACTTGTGAAAATTTTCTGATACTGTTATACTAGATAACTTTGTGGTGTTAGCATTATCTTAATAATAAGCAAGCCTTGAGTGTATCTTTAGTCACTAGCATCATCACCAGGTGATCAAAGGAATATTTTTGATAATGAGGAAGTTGAGTAGGCAAGGTTAAGTAAATTGTTTTAAACTTGTTTGCGGTACGTGTGCGTTGTCGTCAATTTGTACGAAAACTACTATTTATTACAAAACATGCAGTGTAGAGACTCGTTAGGATTGACGACCAGGACTCCCAGGCTAAGCACGGGAAGCACGCAAAAGTTTAAAACTAGGCGTAGCCAATCTTCGTTTAGCAGCGTTTCCTACGTTTTTGATGATAACGGAGCGACCAAAGGTCAAGCTGGTCTTTGAGAGAGCGGAATGAAACTGAGAAGCGAGAAAAACCTCGATGGCAATCAAGGGAGAAGTGTTGAGGCCGGACCGACGAGCGAAACCCTTATAGACCCCTTCGAGGAAGGGGAACAAACGCTGATCCGACCCGATTTTGAGCCAGGCGAGGACTTTGAACAGGAGGAGGTTGAAAGAAGGGAGGAGGCCTCGGAGTGTTACGAGGTCAAACCGAGATAAGAATTTTTGCTCAGGGAAATGTCCAAATCAGAGACTAGGAGCAACAAGTGGAGAAAAGAACGATCATCTCTAGTCAAGCAGAGCAAGAATTCGATGATGTCAATACCGAGTGAAGAACAAACGAGCTCGAAAACCAAGAAAAGCTGGAAGTCTTTGTACGACGAGCGCTTGGCGTCACTACAAACTGAAGGTTTATCTTCCAGTAAAGACCATCTGGAGATAGCTCATCCGGATGTGGACTTCACGCCGTACCCAAGAGATGATAAGAGCAGGAAAGCGTTGTCCAAATCGCCGACCAGTCCGATCTCTGATTGGATAACCGTAGGAGTGTCCTCGACGTTCGACAGGTTGATGATGTCGATGGAAACACATGAGGGCGGCGCGTCATCAAGTACCAGGCTACAACCCCAGTTGACCTCATCTTCTCTGGGTCTCACCCCGGTAACGGGGGCGGCTGGCGATATAAGTGACATTTTTGCTGTCGTAAGGACAGGCCTTGAAGAGCTGCAACGAGACATGACTAAGAGAATAGATCGAGTCGAGGAGAAAGCTCACCAGGGTCAACAGAAATTGCGAGTTGAGCTAACGAACGTGAAGTCGCAGGCGAGAGTCGATCAGGCTCAATTGTTTCGTAACACCGCTCAATGCCTAACGGAGAGCTTGGCTCAAGCAACTAAGGAGTCGGAAGAAAGAAAACTTAGTATGACAAGAGAGATCGAGCGACTGCTAACGATCACGATAATACCTATGCTGTTATGTTGACTAGCCTGGAAAAAAGTTGGATGCCAAATCTGATCTGATGATGCGGAAGCTTGACGAGATCTTGAGCGGGGGTAATCCGGAGGAGCATTCCGCCCCAAGGGAGCGCTCACGTCAGCAAATGATGGAGACGGAGCACACAGCTATGCCGGAGCTCAGAAAGTTCGAGAACGACTTACGAATCTAAGTATAGGGAGCGGCCCATGGCAGCCCCATAGAGTCTAGGTTGGACAAACCCGGTCCCGCCGGAGGCGGATGCCACCCCAGAGACACGATTGCCCACTGTACCACAAGTCAGATCAATGCCAGATCTGACTACAGTCTCGAAGGACACAACGATGTATGCTTAGATGTTTGAGCCTCTGAATACATCCCTTGAAACATTCATCATCAAGCTCTCGAAGTCAACCGAGAGAGGAGAGAGGTCATGGACACTCAAAAAGCCGAAATCATACAAGGACGAGTCAGATGGCTGCATCGAAATTTGGATAGAGGTGATGAAGTTACCTTTTGAAGAAGAGAACCTCTCAAAGAAACAGGAATGCAGCGCATTGACAAGCAACCTGGAGTTTACCGCCCAAAAGTTGTGTAATGGCGAAAAGGTCGAATGAACGAGACAGCGCTCGCAAGATATTTGACAACTGGCTGAATCGCTTCGGCTCTGGTGTGCAAGGACATCAGGCTATGGTGAAGTTCGAAAAGAGGCGTCAAAGATATGACAAATCCAAAGACAAGTTATTGGACGACCTGGAACTACTCAGAAGGAGAAGCAATCCTGATGAGAGAATATCGGAGCGAAACTTGGCGATTGCCTCGAAGTTCATGGATGGAGTAAAGACTGAGGAGCTAAAAACCATGTTAGCCCCACACTTCACCCTGTCGCTTGACCATGTACCCACGCCGGATGATTTGCGTATGAAGTCGCGCGAATATTTGCTCATAAAACCGAGGGCGCAAAACCGTTACAGCAATTATAGCTAACGAACGTGAAGTCGCAGGCGAGAATCGATCAGGCTCAATTGATTCGTAACACCGATCAATGCCTAGCGGAGAGCTTGGCTCGAGCAACTAAGGAGCCAGAAGAAAGAGAAATTAGGATGACAAGAGAGATCGAGCGACTGCTGAACGATCACGATAATACCTATGCTCATACGATGACTAGCCTGGAAAAAAGGATGGATGCCAAATCTGATCTGATGTTGCTGAAGCTTGTCGAGATCTTAAACGGGGGTAATCGGGAGGAGCGTTCCGCCCCAAGGGAGCGCTCACGCCAGCAAATGATGGAGACGGAGCACGCAGTTATGCCGGGGCCCAGCAAAGTTCGAGAACGAATTACGAATCTAAGCATAGGGAGCGGCCCAGGGCAGCCCCATTGAGGCCAGATTGGACAAACCCGGTCCCGCCGGAGGCGGATGCCACCCCGGAGACACGATTGCCCACTGTGCCACAAGTCAGATCAGTGCTAGATCTGACCACAGTCTCGCAGGACACAACGTTGTATGCTTCGATGTTTGAACCTCTGAATAGATCCCTTGAAACAATATCACCAAGCTCTCAAATTCAACCGAGAGAGGAGAGAGGTCAAGGAGGACATTCAAAAAGCCGAAGTCATACATGGACGAGTCAGACGGCTGCATTTATACTTGGATTGAGGTGAAGAAGTTACCTTTTGAAGAATAGAATCTCTCAAAGAAACACGAACGCAGCGCAATGAAAAGCAACCTGGGGGTACCGCCCTAAGTTGTGTAATGGCGAAGAGGTCGAGTGAACGAGACAGCGTTCGCAAGATATTCGACATCTTGCCGAATCGCTCTCGACGACGGGTTGATCAGGATCAAAGATCAGGAGAGGAACTATGAAAAGAAACTTCTTAATAAGACCTTAATTAACCAGGCAAAGGCGTCAATTTTTCTGAATCAAAAAGTTAGATTGAAGCCAAGCCAAGCCATACTAGCGAAGTTTATGATGAGGAGCTTGAATGAAAACAGTAATGACAGACAGTTGAGTCTGGTACCAAATCCAAACAGTAAGAGCTCAGCTTTTTTGGGAAGAAGCTTCTCACTCACTCAGAGCGGACTGTGTGTGAGTATGTTGTTGAACACAGAAGGAACCACAGTGACAATACAGAGGGGAAAGAAATTTGGCTACGCCTTGCCTCTGATGACAGACTTTCGGAGTGTGGAGAACTTGAAAAAGTTTGATGTAACTAAATGTTCCTTCCTTGCACCCGGACCAGGAGTGTGTACTGAAGAGAATAAATGAATTTAAATTTAACTTCTAAGAAATTGTTTTCAATGAAGTCGGAGACAGATGTTGTTCGAATTTGTTCGGTTGTCTAGTTGTTCGAATTTTCCCGAGAGACTAACAGAAACAGAGTTAGCAGCAAATTAAAATGTCCTGCCCGAGATAAAACATCTGAAGGGTAAATTATCGGACAAAGAACTAAATTTGCTTACGGCGGTGCTAAATCGGAATGCATACGTTTTTTCGAGTCATAAGGCCGATATAGAATGGTGCAATTTTGTAGAACACGAGATTGAGATAGAAGAGGGCTCGGTACCTCATAGGGAAGGGGCGAGGAGTTTGACCCCACTTAACTCAGAAGCGTGCAGGAAAGAAATCGAGATTTTAATGGAGTACGACTTGATTGAGCCATCGAAGTCCCAGTGGGCTTGTGACGTGGCCAGGGCCGAGAAGAAACGGGCAACTCAAGTTGTTTTTGAGATTTCCGTTACCTGAATGCAGTGACGATAAAGGACGCATACCCGATTCCCTGCATCGATGAGAGCCTTTCCACGCTGGGGGACGCGAAGTTCTTTCGACGTTGGATTTGGGCTCTGCGTTCTGGCAAGTGCCAGTCAGGTGCAAGATCGGCAGAAAACGGGCTTCGCGTGCGAGCTGGGATTGTTCCAGTGGAAGAAGATGCCGTTCGGATTGTGCAACGCGACGTCCTTATTCCAGCGAATAATGGCCCAGGCACTCACAATAGTAACAAACAAATACGGGAACCTCATCTGGTGTTACGTCGATGATGTCGTAATAGCAACACCAACCTGGAGGATCATATAGAGAGGTTGAATGAAGTGTTCACTTGCATGAAACAAGCGGGCCTGAAGTGTAAACTCTCCAAGTGTGAAATCCTCAGAGACTCAATAAAGTATCTGAGCCGCCTTGTGGATAAGCATGGAGAAAGACCGGATCCTGAAGCGGTCGAAGCGGTCTTGACCTGAAAGGCGCCTAACACAGACGCGCAAATGATGAGCAATTTGGGATTTTCTAAATATTATCGAGAGCTCATCAAGGGATACGCCGATAAGATATACTCTAAGCAGCAGTTGATGAGAAACAAGGGTAAAAAATTCACTTGGACTGATGACGCACAAGTTTCATTTGACAATATTAAACGCGAACTTTGCGAGGCACCGGTCCCCGGCATGCCAACAGAGAAGGTGATGTGTGTGTTAGACACGGATGTATCAGTGGTTGCGATATCGGGCATAATTCACCAGGAGCAGGAAAGGAACGGGAGAACGGTTCTCCGTCCGATAGCCTATGTAAGTAAGATCCTGAGCGATACCGAAATGAAGTATGGTGCGCCAAAAGCGGAAAAGTTCGCGGTGATATTTTTCGTGGGAAAAAACAGAGCCTTCTTGGGGAGTGGTCCCTTTAAGTTGCGTGTGGATAGTCGTGCTCTTGCCCGGCTGAAAACCTATTCGATGGATCAAAGTTATATTGGTCGTTGGATCGTGCGCCTGGACCGATACCACTCGATCATAGAGCACTGTACCCGTGACAAGCACCAGAACGCTGACAGCCTCAGTAAAAATACAGAGTTCAACAAGCGATTAGAAGAGAAGCAGGCTAACCAAGCAAAAATCACAGACGGATTTTCATTCCTAGATAAGTAGACCTAGGATAAACTAATACTCACTAGGTGGCCAGACAAGTCAGGGCACCCCATACTAGGACACCCTGAACTTCCGGTGGAGACGTCCGCTGAGATAAAGGTTTTGGCCAGGGGTGAGCCTGTTCCTCTGGATCTGCTAGTCCGATCCAATCTGGTACAGCAAGAGCTTACCAGGTTGGGTATAAACAGCATAGCCCTGCAAAATAGGACAGTGAAAATGGCGCCTGACGTCATGGCGAAGCTCCGTGACTTAATAGATGGGAAGTGGATAGGCATGATTGTGATTGGATGGAAACCATGCAGTGGTTGACCGTCACTGAGAGAACAGAGAAGAGGCCAGTGACCATTCGCAGTCGAGGCGTTGAACGGGATTGCCGGTCGATAGTGAAACAGCTGGCGAACTCAATGCCGAAAGAGGTCTTACTGAGGACTTCGTTCACAGAACATTGGACATCAACCCAGGTCCAAGCCACTGAAGAAGTCAGATTCAAGTCGAAATCCATCTTCGCGAGAAGAGTACATTTCACGGATGCAAGGGAAGAGTATGAGCCGAGTTCGGATTGTTCATCCGGACAGGAGACAATGTCCGGGTAGTCAGACACTTTCGAGCCCGTACAGGACGACTTCTCCGGGGAGACAGTGTTAGGAGATTGCGATTCATTCCTTATTGGTGGAATGGAAACAGCACGGGCTGGACCGGGAATTGCATCAGGACCCGGACAGAGACAGGTATTCCTCCGATGAGGATGGCACTATACTGAATAATGCCGCAGATGGGCTTGAACTGATAGCAATGTCGAAACGCCCAACCAAATTACTACCACATGGTACGGTCGTTCGTACCAACTTGGAGCCATCTGTGCAGGAGGCAACACCTTTGAAGAAGATATGGTGTGTCAAGTTTATGGATGATGCTCATGCCCCGGAGGTAATAATCGAACAATTGAACGTGGTTAAGACGTATCTGAAAGCCAGATACCGGCTCTCGGATCTCCTAAGAGCTCAACCAAATGACAGAATGACGAGCAATCTAAAGAGATGAATCGAGTATAAAACACTTGACAAAGGATATTTAGAGGAAGACAGCTATAAGATATTGAAGCAATTTTACATCAAGAGAAAGGAATTGTTGTACCTGAAGAAAGACGGAATCGTAGGCTGTAAACGCAAGGAAGAGCACAAGGTCCTTTACAAGTATAATTCGATAGTGTTTTCACAGTTATACCAGACTGAAATGTTCTTTCGTTCACATGATCAGATGGGCCATCAAGGCGTGGACAAAGTGTACAACAGGATACAGAAACGATTCGAATGGCCTGGTTTGAAGACGGCTTGTGAGAAGTGGATCTCGGCATGCCTGTCATGCCAGCAGGCGAAGGACCCCAGGAAGCTAAGATTCCCCCTGCAGTCAATAGTGTCATCGGGATTGAACGAAGTAATGCAAATTGATCATAAGAAGATATGCATGAAAGCCACAGGCTACAATCAAGTGCTGGTAATAATGGATCATTTCACGAAATATGCAGAGGCAGCCCCCTGCATGAGAGCATCAGCGGAAGAAACATGCGATCACTTGATAAATGTGTGGATAGCCAGGCACGGCTGCCCCATTACATTCCAATCAGACAATGGCATAGCATTCGTGGATGATCTCACGAAGGATTTAATGCAGAGGTCGCAGGTGACACAGGCCCACAGACGAATGGCCTAGCTGAAAGGCAAAATCGCACGTTGGTATCCATGTTGATAAATTATTGCTCACGCTACATGGATGACTGGGATAGACACTTGCCGCAAGTGATGGGCGCTTACAACAGCAGAGAGCATTCCACCACGGGAATAAGTCCACATATGCTAACTGGTCACGAAAAAGCTCTTCCGTTAACGATCTTCTACCCTGAGTATAAAGGGAAGAAAACAGCACCGCAAACGTACGTGCGTAGTGTTTTTAGAAGGCAGCAGGACCTCAATTGCTTATGCAGGAGGAACACGCAACAGGCGCAAATTAGACAAAAACAAAATTTGATGAAAGGACTGCAGAGGCAAAAGCCTACTCGATTGGCGATTATGTCTGGATGTTCCAGGAAGTAGTTCCACCAAAAGGAACCAAAAAATTACTGAAAGAATGGCGTGGTCCATTTCAAATAACAGAAGTGCACCAAGGAGGTCGTTTTCATCGATTGATCACCGGACGAGCAGCTCATTACGAAAATATCAAACCCCACAATGCCTCATCAGAGGACTGGTGCATCCCAGCTGACAAGAGGGAGACTATTTGATAGTGGATCCTGCTTGTGAAGTGAATGAAAGGGTTAAGCGCGACAAAAACGACGGGAAAGAGGTGGTAGATAATTGCGATCTGCCACTGGATCTGGAGTTGACCGAGCGATTGGAAGTGGACGACGAAACTCTACCTTATGCCGAAGAGGACTGGGACTGCCCAGAAGAAATTTGACAAAGGAACACAGCCTGACCTTCCTTTCACCATGGAGACACGGCAGGGCAAGAAAGGAGGGAACAAGAAAAAGTACAATCCGTATGGCGAGAATTTCGTCATAGACAGGATAGTTTTAAGCAATATGATGGACTCGCCGGTGGGACTGGATGAAGTAGCGGTACCACGAGAGATCGACTTAGTCAATGACATGGATCAAGATTGGATGGACGATCGCTCCGAACCAGAAGTAGAGTTCGAACCAGAGGTGGAGCAGACTCATGAGCAAGAATTAACGAACTTGCGAGGGCTAGAATGGCTCCATGATCTGCCGGCAGACCCTAATGAGACAATCTTGACAATTCAGGATACGTCAAGACGGCAGCAAATACGTCAGCCATGACAATACCGAGTCCAATTGGGTCGCTCCAGATGGTCCTCTTTGCGTTCCGGAATCCAACCTCGATCTGCTCGATTTTCGGCGATCGACGGGGACGTCGATGGATAATTTTGTCCGGGGAGTGGCGTAGGACTCACCCACACCAAAAATCTGGTCATTAAATTAATTAAAATTGTTAAATCGGAGAACTGGAAACGGAGGGCGAAATTTCTAAAAAAAACCACCTTTTGGACAAATTTTTGAAACTTATTTTGACCTACCGAACCGTTAATCAAACAATGTCGTCATAATGAACAGCGATTTCATACTAACGGAACGTACATGCGCTATAGCGATAACCGCGGATGTAAGCTTCAAAATAGCACTAGCGGCTGACTTTAAAAGAGAGTATAAGAATCTCGAGTTTTTAAGGAAACAGAGGCCTGGTGTGGGAGGTATGATAGCGCTGCCCCCTGTTGCATATCAGATACCAGGTTTTTTGGTTACTAAGGCCAATGATAAGCAACACGTGAGTCCAGAGAGCCTGATATTGGCCTTGACTTGACTTAGGGATTTTCTGGTTGAGAGAGGAGTGACCTCTTTCTCGTTACGAGTCTATGATCCAAATAGGGGAAAGCTACATCCGAGAGAGTTATATACCCTTGTAGACGTGATATTTTCAAAAACTGACAAAGAGGTTTACTTTATAAAAAGTACGATCTGAGCATATGCTAGGAGTTGCATTCAGCGATAAGGGTTTTTATCAAGTTCACTTTTTAGGCAAAAGGATTAAGTTTTACGCTAGCTACTGGGCATTAGGTTTTTTATGTAGTAGTGTGAATATGTGCTGCTTTTGTGTTATGTTATCGTTAGTTCATGTTTTGTGTGATGTCTGTATCAAAGAGACCTTGAACTCTCCAGGTTCTGAAGGTGACTGCGCTCATTTGTGTTATCTTGACAAGATTGCAGGTGGACGATCCACCTTGGTGCTAGTTTTTAGATCAGGAACGAAAGAGAATTTCAATGGAAAGTTTTTAAAAGACGTGAATGATGTTTTATCTTGGAATTGGAGCGGCATCAACTGACGCTTTTAAGTCGTGACTTGATTTTTAGATATTGATTGATCCAATTTTGTTTATCGACCTTGAAGAATCAAAAGAAGACGACGACAAGATACACACGATCGAAAGAGGGGTGACAAAAATGATTTGATGGAATTTTTCTCAGCGAGTCTAAGAGCGACTCTGGACGAGAAATATCAGCGGCTGATTGATTGTTATTTTGCACAAGAAGACCCGGGACTGGCGATGTTCGTGGTTGCGCTTCTAGGTGCGTAAAGGCGAGAGGGTCGAGGGAATCGCTCCACTGAAGTAGTGTTGATGCTGGCCTTCGGTGAGTCCAGGAGAGCCGAGAGAAGTCAAAACCGACTGATGAGATGGCGGCGAGGAGAAATGTCTGGCCACGTCTTGGCTCGTGAGCCGAAACTAGGCGAGCAGAGGGATCACTGGCTAGGTGAGATGCAAATAACTGTTCAGCCGGTGCAGCTGCTCATCAGAGCGAAAATACTACGTGATGGGCCGGGCCTGTCACACTCTGCAGGTTTTCCAACGGCTGCTCCTCCACTGAAGAGAGTGAGGATGAATGAGATATAGATCCAGACCTCGTAGACGATTGAGACGTTGGAGAAGAAGGAAAAGGATCACAGGGTACTGTGTGCCAATCTGCAGGAAAACAGTGCAATAGCTCGAGAAAGAGAGGAGTGGAAGAAGAAGTTCGAGGATATGTATATAGCCTTCAAAGAACAAGAGACAAAACACCTGAAAGCGTTGTATATGGCAAGGGTCAGCCTAGTGACGACTGAGGTTAAAGCGACGATGATCTCTTCGGATGGATCCAGGGTCACACGTCCCAAGACGAAGGCACAGGAGCTGTGTGCTCCGAGAGAGCCCGGGGCTCCTCAGGAGACGTCACAGTCTGTTCTGAACCCGAGGAACACTATACCGGATCTTTCAGACACATATCTGGCTCCCCAGTTTCAGGAGTCATTCAATCAGTTGGCTAGAGCAGCGATGAATGAGATCAACAGGACTACTGTCCGGACGCTGTGTAGGGTCGTCCCTTCCCAACGCCTTGATCATTCCTCGAGTAGCTCGAAGCGAATACCGAGAGCCATAGTACCAACGGGTACTACACACGGCGGAACGACTCAGAAATCTCGTGTAGTGGACACCAGGAAGAACTTAACGGTACGCAACCAGTTCGTGCAAGTAGCCGTGGAGCATCCTCGAGCTTGTCTGAATGGTATGGGCTAGAACCCTGCCATAAACAACCAGGCAATTCCCCAGGGAGTCGTCATTTGGTTGTGGGAGATAGTCTAGTGAGGGATGTCAACGAGATCTTTGTCAGTGGTCAGACCCTTGTTCTATCTTTTGGAGGGGCCACCGTGGCTCAGGTTATCAAGATGATGGAGTTCCAGGGCGAGGACCACCTTGACACGTTGGTGATAATGCTCGGGACCAAAGCGTTTCGAGGGCCCCTATAACCCCAGATGACAAGAGGGAGCACTCACTGATCTGCCTTATGAACGAACTGAAGGAGAAATACAGGCCCAGACTCGTAGTGATGTGCACGATACCGCAGAACCCGGAGGTGGGTATGCCGGTAGTGTATTCTATGAATGGCAAGGTGACCCGGTGGAACGAGATGACGCGCAGTCTGGTGAGAAACAATCCCAGCGAGCTGCGACTCTTGGATCTTGAGACTATGCTGCGCATGATTGATCATCTCGCACTCGCCAGAGATGGGATACACTTCAACATCCAGCAAGGGTGACGCTGGACAAACGACGTGTTTCAGACACGGATAAGGGAAATGGAGCAAGAATTGAGGACAACCGACTCACTGGCTCGGACCAGTTCGACTGGAGGAGGTAGAGTGAGGGGCAATGTGTCGGAAACACTCGCCAATCTCCTCGGGCCCCTGGCAAAGGAAACGGGTGCAACCGCTCCCGTTACTCCAAGCTCAGATGTGAGAGAAACATTGGGTATTGCTCCTCCCCCTAGAAGACAACAGTTGGAGTGCCGACTTGGGAGATCAGTTAAGCAGAGTCAGACCAGCTCTCAGACTATATCGAAGACGAGTAATCAGCCAGCCACGGCAACTCCTGCTTCCACAGGAAACCCGTCGAGGGGCGCCACACCGGCGGAAGGAGTTGAGCCACACAGCGTGCTGCTTTGGAACCGTCAAGATCCCAGCGGTTGGGGACAGTATAAAACGGACATGTCAACGATCTTGAACATGAACACATTGACATGTCGAGTGGATGCAAAGAGGATGATGGGTGGAGACGGTCCCACAGTGTCGGGATTATATCGAATACCGGGCGTAGACTGACTGTTAGCTCCGCGACCACGCTCAGGTTCATGGACCTCGATGGATTGCCTCAGGAGAATAACTTTGGGCCCTAGAATACCTGATCTCTTACGGACGTCTGGAGGAGGTGTTAGGTGGAGGTTGTTGGGGGTCACGTCTCTTGTCATTGCCCCTCGCATCGGAGCGGCTCGTGATACGGAAAAGAGAATGTGGAAATGGAGTGAAGGGATGAAGCCGCGCTTCATCAGTTGGAACGTTGCGGCCATGCACACGTTCGACTTCACGTTTCCAGATGCTTGGAGTCGGAAGAAGATCAAAGCACCACCTTCGAGGAGACCAGGGTTTTCCGCTGACGTGTGGAAAGATGTGTACACACCAGCAGATGACTGGTCACGATTGAAGTGGCCAGGAGAAGCGAAAATAATAATATTGGAAGTGACAAAGGAGTGGAGAGGACGCACGTACATGATGATCGACGAGCTGGCGCCACATGCGATGAATCGGTAGAGTTCCTGGTGAATGATGAGTTATTCTATCATGCAGGTGATCTGACCGTACCGGCGCGGCCGGACTCGGGCATGGACATGCAACAAGGCCCTTCGTTACCTCGACCAAAACCAGACACGAACGATGATGAACAGATGGATCAGGACGACGATCACATGGAGGGAAAGGGAGAGAAGTTGGATGGAAAGGACCTAGGAGCTATGGAGAGAGACTTGCTGGAATACCAGTTTTTTGAAGACGACGACGGGGAAGTCGATGGAAATCTATTGCTGATGACACCATCGTCTTTCATGTCCCCTACGAGGGATGTGCCGGCCAGCTTATCCCCAGTGGATCCAATAGGCCTGGCAATGAACAACCGGAGTAGGGACATACAGAAACTGCTCCATAAATCACCAAGGAGGAGAAGAATTGACGAGACTATGAGGGTATCCTTCCTGGGCACATTACCTGAAGAGGAATAGGAGAGATACCAGAGTGAGCTTGAACGCAAGGCGGGAGTGACCTGGAACCGAGTGACTTTCATAGAAAGGACATGGGACGTGATACGCAGGTACGGGACGCAGTCCGTAATGAAGGTGGAGTTAAACCAACACATCATGCGCGAGGTTCTGAAGAAATTAATGAGCTCTGTAGAGTCTGATGCTCTGACCGAGTCAGTTACAGAGGACAGTGCCGCTGATCAGCAGATCACGAGAAGATTACCCGTCAGGCGAGCCAAGAAAGGGCTGAAGCGGTTGAAATGGAAGACAGGAAGCAGAACTGTGAACCAGAAAGTGTTGAAGACGAAAGCCAGTGCAGTGGTGACCTCCTTGGCAAGAGTAGCTCGTCCAAGTGAGAGTGGACAAAGAGATGGTGCGACGAAGGTTGGGGGAGAAAAAGAGAACCTGATACCCCCTATGCTACTGGCAGCTTTGACCAGAAAGGTCACAAGATCGAAGAAGAGAGCAAGGACTTTGGCGGACACGAAGCTCGAAATGGAAGTCATCAGTCAGTGTGGATCTTAAGGACTTGATTAGTATAAGCCCTCGCGAACCAACATGGCCCGGACGAAGCTGGAGGGACAACTCGGTGTGGTCGAGTATAGTCGGATCACAGTGCCAGACTCAGTCCACTTGGGAGATCCAGCAGGGGGATATATAGAGATGCTTAGAGCAACAAATTCCGCGAGAGGGCACATGATGGCCTGGGACGAGAAGCAAGCCATGCAAGATTATTTGAAGGAGCTGAAGGAGAATTCTAATCTGAGTCGGAAAGAATACGGCACGGTGATGTCCTCGGAGGCAAATGAAATTGGGCTGAAAAACTGTTAGAAATCTCTTGGAGGGCGGTCCTCCAATGATACTCCGACGAGACGACGTATGCACCTGCGACGGTGGCAGCATACCTGGCCTATCTGTGTGCGAGAACTGACTTGCAGGTACGACTGGCCTGGTGTTTGATGGGAATCAAGAAATCGGAATATGAGGCCAACAACGACTCGAAATCAAAGGAACAGGAACTGGAATTGATGGGAGCCCTGCGAGTGTTGATTTCTAGAGACAATTCGGCGATAGCCTGGGCTAAGCGTAAAGATGCTCTTTGCTTCGTGAGGTTCGTGGTGGATCTTATCCCCACTATGGTATTGAGAGAATGCATAAAAACCATTCGGCAAGCGGGTGTTGATTTTGAACGAAACTTTCTGAATGCTTCCCTGGATCCATATCAGGAAATGCCGCTGCCCAAACCAAATAAGGAAGCGAACGACATGGAAAGCTATCGCAGGTTGGAAGAAGTGAGAAGATACTCCAACAAGGAGCTGAAAGTGAGCAGTGAGTCAATTAAAGCAGTCAGGGGACAAAAGGACTACGCGACACTGGAAAAGTTGAAGTCATTCCAATATGTGTCAGGTGTACCAGGGATGGCGCACAATCTCTTCATGGACGAGGAAGCCGGAGAAGCATACTTTGATTATGAGCAAGTTGTGCTACTTGATTTCTGGGTCGAGCGAGTCAAAGAAACTGGCGTGTTGATGGTGGAACCACCCAAGCTGGGAATCATTTCGGAATGAAACTGAGAAGCGAGAAAAACCTCGATGGCAATCAAGGGAGAAGTGTTGAGGCCGGACCGACGAGCGAAACCCTTATAGACCCCTTCGAGGAAGGGGAACAAACGCTGATCCGACCCGATTTTGAGCCAGGCGAGGACTTTGAACAGGAGGAGGTTGAAAGAAGGGAGGAGGCCTCGGAGTGTTACGAGGTCGAACCGAGATAAGAATTTTTGCTCAGGGAAATGTCCAAATCAGAGACTAGGAGCAACAAGTGGAGAAAAGAACGATCATCTCTAGTCAAGCAGAGCAAGAATTCGATGATGTCAATACCGAGTGAAGAACAAACGAGCTCGAAAACCAAGAAAAGCTGGAAGTCTTTGTACGACGAGCGCATGGCGTCACTACAAACTGAAGGTTTATCTTCCAGTAAAGACCATCTGGAGATAGCTCATCCGGATGTGGACTTCACGCCGTACCCAAGAGATGATAAGAGCAGGAAAGCGTTGTCCAAATCGCCGACCAGTCCGATCTCTGATTGGATAACCGTAGGAGTGTCCTCGACGTTCGACAGGTTGATGATGTCGATGGAAACACATGAGGGCGGCGCGTCATCAAGTACCAGGCTACAACCCCAGTTGACCTCATCTTCTCTGGGTCTCACCCCGGTAACGGGGGCGGCTGGCGATATAAGTGACATTTTTGCTGTCGTAAGGACAGGGCTTGAAGAGCTGCAACGAGACATGACTAAGAGAATAGATCGAGTCGAGGAGAAAGCTCACCAGGGTCAACAGAAATTGCGAGTTGAGCTAACGAACGTGAAGTCGCAGGCGAGAGTCGATCAGGCTCAATTGTTTCGTAACACCGCTCAATGCCTAACGGAGAGCTTGGCTCAAGCAACTAAGGAGTCGGAAGAAAGAGAACTTAGTATGACAAGAGAGATCGAGCGACTGCTGACGATCACGATAATACCTATGCTGTTATGTTGACTAGCCTGGAAAAAAGTTGGATGCCAAATCTGATCTGATGATGCGGAAGCTTGACGAGATCTTGAGCGGGGGTAATCCGGAGGAGCATTCCGCCCCAAGGGAGCGCTCACGTCAGCAAATGATGGAGACGGAGCACACAGCTATGCCGGAGCTCAGAAAGTTCGAGAACGACTTACGAATCTAAGTATAGGGAGCGGCCCATGGCAGCCCCATAGAGTCTAGGTTGGACAAACCCGGTCCCGCCCGCCGGAGGCGGATGCCACCCCAGAGACACGATTGCCCACTGTACCACAAGTCAGATCAATGCCAGATCTGACTACAGTCTCGAAGGACACAACGATGTATGCTTAGATGTTTGAGCCTCTGAATACATCCCTTGAAACATTCATCATCAAGCTCTCGAAGTCAACCGAGAGAGGAGAGAGGTCATGGACACTCAAAAAGCCGAAATCATACAAGGACGAGTCAGATGGCTGCATCGAAATTTGGATAGAGGTGATGAAGTTACCTTTTGAAGAAGAGAACCTCTCAAAGAAACAGGAATGCAGCGCATTGACAAGCAACCTGGAGTTTACCGCCCAAAGTTGTGTAATGGCGAAAAGGTCGAATGAACGAGACAGCGCTCGCAAGATATTTGACAACTGGCTGAATCGCTTCGGCTCTGGTGTGCAAGGACATCAGGCTATGGTGAAGTTCGAAAAGAGGCGTCAAAGATATGACAAGTCCAAAGACAAGTTATTGGACGACCTGGAACTACTCAGAAGGAGAAGCAATCCTGATGAGAGAATATCGGAGCGAAACTTGGCGATTGCCTCGAAGTTCATGGATGGAGTAAAGACTGAGGAGCTAAAAACCATGTTAGCCACACACTTCACCCTGTCGCTTGACCATGTACCCACGCCGGATGATTTGCGTATGAAGTCGCGCGAATATTTGCTCATAAAACCGAGGGCGCAAAACCGTTACAGCAATTATAGCTAACGAACGTGAAGTCGCAGGCGAGAATCGATCAGGCTCAATTGATTCGTAACACCGATCAATGCCTAGCGGAGAGCTTGGCTCGAGCAACTAAGGAGCCAGAAGAAAGAGAAATTAAGATGACAAGAGAGATCGAGCGACTGCTGAACGATCACGATAATACCTATGCTCATACGATGACTAGCCTGGAAAAAAGGATGGATGCCAAATCTGATCTGATGTTGCTGAAGCTTGTCGAGATCTTAAACGGGGGTAATCGGGAGGAGCGTTCCGCCCCAAGGGAGCGCTCACGCCAGCAAATGATGGAGACGGAGCACGCAGTTATGCCGGGGCCCAGCAAAGTTCGAGAACGAATTACGAATCTAAGCATAGGGAGCGGCCCAGGGCAGCCCCATTGAGGCCAGATTGGACAAACCCGGTCCCGCCGGAGGCGGATGCCACCCCGGAGACACGATTGCCCCCTGTGCCACAAGTCAGATCAGTGCCAGATCTGACCACAGTCTCGCAGGACACAACGTTGTATGCTTCGATGTTTGAACCTCTGAATAGATCCCTTGAAACAATATCACCAAGCTCTCAAATTCAACCGAGAGAGGAGAGAGGTCAAGGAGGACATTCAAAAAGCCGAAGTCATACATGGACGAGTCAGACGGCTGCATTTATATTTGGATTGAGGTGAAGAAGTTACCTTTTGAAGAATAGAATCTCTCAAAGAAACACGAACGCAGCGCAATGAAAAGCAACCTGGGGGTACCGCCCTAAGTTGTGTAATGGCGAAGAGGTCGAGTGAACGAGACAGCGTTCGCAAGATATTCGACATCTTGCCGAATCGCTCTCGACGACGGGTTGATCAGGATCAAAGATCAGGAGAGGAACTATGAAAAGAAACTTCTTAATAAGACCTTAATTAACCAGGCAAAGGCGTCAATTTTTCTGAATCAAAAAGTTAGATTGAAGCCAAGCCAAGCCATAGTAGCGAAGTTTATGATGAGGAGCTTGAATGAAAACAGTAATGACAGACAGATGAGTCTGGTACCAAATCCAAACAGTAAGAGCTCAGCTTTTTTGGGAAGAAGCTTCTCACTCACTCAGAGCGGACTGTGTGTGAGTATGTTGTTGAACACAGAAGGAACCACAGTGACAATACAGAGGGGAAAGAAATTTGGCTACGCCTTGCCTCTGATGACAGACTTTCGGAGTGTGGAGAACTTGAAAAAGTTTGATGTAACTAAATGTTCCTTCCTTGCACCCGGACCAGGAGTGTGTACTGAAGAGAATAAATGAATTTAAATTTAACTTCTAAGAAATTGTTTTCAATGAAGTCGGAGACAGATGATGGGTTGTCTAGTTGTTCGAATTTTCCCGAGAGACTAACAGAAACAGAGTTAGCAGCAAATTAAAATGTCCTGCCCGAGATAGAACATCTGAAGGGTAAATTATCGGACAAAGAACTAAATTTGCTTACGGCGGTGCTAAATTGGAATGCATACGTTTTTTCGAGTCATAAGGCCGAGATAGAATGGTGCAATTTTGTAGAACACGAGATTGAGATAGAAGAGGGCTCGGTACCTCATAGGGAAGGGGCGAGGAGTTTGACCCCACTTAACTCAGAAGCGTGCAGGAAAGAAATCGAGATTTTAATGGAGTACGACTTGATTGAGCCATCGAAGTCCCAGTGGCCTTGTGGCGTGGCCAGGGCCGAGAAGAAACGGGCAACTCAAGTTGTTTTTGAGATTTCCGTTACCTGAATGCAGTGACGATAAAGGACGCATACCCGATTCCCTGCATCGATGAGAGCCTTTCCAAGCTGGGGGACGCGAAGTTCTTTCGACGTTGGATTTGGGCTCTGCGTTCTGGCAAGTGCCAGTCAGGTGCAAGATCGGCAGAAAACGGGCTTCGCGTGCGAGCTGGGATTGTTCCAGTGGAAGAAGATGCCGTTCGGATTGTGCAACGCGACGTCCTTATTCCAGCGAATAATGGCCCAGGCACTCACAATAGTAACAAACAAATACGGGAACCTCATCTGGTGTTACGTCGATGATGTCGTAATAGCAACACCAACCTGGAGGATCATATAGAGAGGTTGAATGAAGTGTTCACTTGCATGAAACAAGCGGGCCTGAAGTGTAAACTCTCCAAGTGTGAAATCCTCAGGGACTCAATAAAGTATCTGAGCCGCCTTGTGGATAAGCATGGAGAAAGACCGGATCCTGAAGCGGTCGAAGCGGTCTTGACCTGAAAGGCGCCTATCACAGACGCGCAAATGATGAGCAATTTGGGATTTTCTAAATATTATCGAGAGCTCATCAAGGGATACGCCGATAAGATATACTCTAAGCAGCAGTTGATGAGAAACAAGGGTAAAAAATTCACTTGGACTGATGACGCACAAGTTTCATTTGACAATATTAAACGCGAACTTTGCGAGGCACCGGTCCCCGGCATGCCAACAGAGAAGGTGATGTGTGTGTTAGACACGGATGTATCAGTGGTTGCGATATCGGGCATAATTCACCAGGAGCAGGAAAGGAACGGGAGAACGGTTCTCCGTCCGATAGCCTATGTAAGTAAGATCCTGAGCGATACCGAAATGAAGTATGGTGCGCCAAAAGCGGAAAAGTTCGCGGTGATATTTTTTGTGGGAAAAAACAGAGCCTTCTTGGGGAGTGGTCCCTTTAAGTTGCGTGTGGATAGTCGTGCTCTTGCCCGGCTGAAAACCTATTCGATGGATCAAAGTTATATTGGTCGTTGGATCGTGCGCCTGGACCGATACCACTCGATCATAGAGCACTGTACCCGTGACAAGCACCAGAACGCTGACAGCCTCAGTAAAAATACAGAGTTCAACAAGCGATTAGAAGAGAAGCAGGCTAACCAAGCAAAAATCACAGACGGATTTTCATTCCTAGATAAGTAGACCTAGGATAAACTAATACTCACTAGGTGGCCAGACAAGTCAGGGCACCCCATACTAGGACACCCTGAACTTCCGGTGGAGACGTCCGCTGAGATAAAGGTTTTGGCCAGGGGTGAGCCTGTTCCTCTGGATCTGCTAGTCCGATCCAATCTGGTACAGCAAGAGCTTACCAGGTTGGGTATAAACAGCATAGCCCTGCAAAATAGGACAGTGAAAATGGCGCCTGACGTCATGGCGAAGCTCCGTGACTTAATAGATGGGAAGTGGATAGGCATGATTGTGATTGGATGGAAACCATGCAGTGGTTGACCGTCACTGAGAGAACAGAGAAGAGGCCAGTGACCATTCGCAGTCGAGGCGTTGAACGGGATTGCCGGTCGATAGTGAAACAGCTGGCGAACTCAATGCCGAAAGAGGTCTTACTGAGGACTTCGTTCACAGAACATTGGACATCAACCCAGGTCCAAGCCACTGAAGAAGTCAGATTCAAGTCGAAATCCATCTTCGCGAGAACAGTACATTTCACGGATGCAAGGGAAGAGTATGAGCCGAGCTCGGATTGTTCATCCGGACAGGAGACAATGTCCGGGTAGTCAGGCACTTTCGAGCCCGTACAGGACGACTTCTCCGGGGAGACAGTGTTAGGAGATTGCGATTCATTCCTTATTGGTGGAATGGAAACAGCACGGGCTGGACCGGGAATTGCATCAGGACCCGGACAGAGACAGGTATTCCTCCGATGAGGATGGCACTATACTGAATAATGCCGCAGATGGGCTTGAACTGATAGCAATGTCGAAACGCCCAACCAAATTACTACCACATGGTACGGTCGTTCGTACCAACTTGGAGCCATCTGTGCAGGAGGCAACACCTTTGAAGAAGATATGGTGTGTCAAGTTTATGGATGATGCTCATGCCCCGGAGGTAATAATCGAACAATTGAACGTGGTTAAGACGTATCTGAATGCCAGATACCGGCTCTCGGATCTCCTAAGAGCTCAACCAAATGACAGAATGACGAGCAATCTAAAGAGATGAATCGAGTATAAAACACTTGACAAAGGATATTTAGAGGAAGACAGCTATAAGATATTGAAGCAATTTTACATCAAGAGAAAGGAATTGTTGTACCTGAAGAAAGACGGAATCGTAGGCTGTAAACGCAAGGAAGAGCACAAGGTCCTTTACAAGTATAATTCGATAGTGTTTTCACAGTTATACCAGACTGAATTGTTCTTTCGTTCACATGATCAGATGGGCCATCAAGGCGTGGACAAAGTGTACAACAGGATACAGAAACGATTCGAATGGCCTGGTTTGAAGACGGCTTGTGAGAAGTGGATCTCGGCATGCCTGTCATGCCAGCAGGCGAAGGACCCCAGGAAGCTAAGATTCCCCCTGCAGTCAATAGTGTCATCGGGATTGAACGAAGTAATGCAAATTGATCATAAGAAGATATGCATGACAGCCACAGGCTACAATCAAGTGCTGGTAATAATGGATCATTTCACGAAATATGCAGAGGCAGCCCCCTGCATGAGAGCATCAGCGGAAGAAACATGCGATCACTTGATAAATGTGTGGATAGCCAGGCACGGCTGCCCCATTACATTCCAATCAGACAATGGCATAGCATTCGTGGATGATCTCACGAAGGATTTAATGCAGAGGTCGCAGGTGACACAGGCCCACAAACGAATGGCCTAGCTGAAAGGCAAAATCGCACGTTGGTATCCATGTTGATAAATTATTGCTCACGCTACATGGATGACTGGGATGGGCGCTTATGATGGGCGCTTATGGGACAAGTGATGGGCGCTTACAACAGCACAGAGCATTCCACCACGGGAATAAGTCCACATATGCTAACTGGTCACGAAAAAGCTCTTCCGTTAACGATCTTCTACCCTGAGTATAAAGGGAAGAAAACAGCACCGCAAACGTACGTGCGTAGTGTTTTTAGAAGGCAGCAGGACCTCAATTGCTTATGCAGGAGGAACACGCAACAGGCGCAAATTAGACAAAAACAAAATTTGATGAAAGGACTGCAGAGGCAAAAGCCTACTCGACTGGCGATTATGTCTGGATGTTCCAGGAAGTAGTTCCACCAAAAGGAACCAAAAAATTACTGAAAGAATGGCGTGGTCCATTTCAAATAACAGAAGTGCACCAAGGAGGTCGTTTTCATCGATTGATCACCGGACGAGCAGCTCATTACGAAAATATCAAACCCCACAATGCCTCATCAGAGGACTGGTGCATCCCAGCTGACAAGAGGGAGACTATTTGATAGTGGATCCTGCTTGTGAAGTGAATGAAAGGGTTAAGCGCGACAAAAACGACGGGAAAGAGGTGGTAGATAATTGCGATCTGCCACTGGATCTGGAGTTGACCGAGCGATTGGAAGTGGACGACGAAACTCTACCTTATGCCGAAGAGGACTGGGACTGCCCAGAAGAAATTTGACAAAGGAGTACAGCCTGACCTTCCTTTCACCATGGAGACACGGCAGGGCAAGAAAGGAGGGAACAAGAAAAAGTACAATCCGTATGGCGAGAATTTCGTCATAGACAGGATAGTTTTAAGCGATATGATGGACTCGCCGGTGGGACTGGATGAAGTAGCGGTACCACGAGAGATCGACTTAGTCAATGACATGGATCAAGATTGGATGGACGATCGCTCCGAACCAGAAGTAGAGTTCAAACCAGAGGTGGAGCAGACTCATGAGCAAGAATTAACGAACTTGCGAGGGCTAGAATGGCTCCATGATCTGCCGGCAGACCCTAATGAGACAATCTTGACGATTCAGGATACGTCAAGACGGCAGCAAATACGTCAGCCATGACAATACCGAGTCCAATTGGGTCGCTCCAGATGGTCCTCTTTGCGTTCCGGAATCCAACCTCGATCTGCTCGATTTTCGGCGATCGACGGGGACGTCGATGGATAATTTTGTCCGGGGAGTGGCGTAGGACTCACCCACACCAAAAATCTGGTCATTAAATTAATTAAAATTGTTAAATCGGAGAACTGGAAACGGAGGGCGAAATTTCTAAAAAAAACCACCTTTTGGACAAATTTTTGAAACTTATTTTGACCTACCGAACCGTTAATCAAACAATGTCGTCATAATGAACAGCGATTTCATACTAACGGAACGTACATGCGCTATAGCGATAACCACGGATGTAAGCTTCAAAATAGCACTAGCGGCTGACTTTAAAAGAGAGTATAAGAATCTCGAGTTTTTAAGGAAACAGAGGCCTGGTGTGGGAGGTATGATAGCGCTGCCCCCTGTTGCATATCAGATACCAGGTTTTTTGGTTACTAAGGCCAATGATAAGCAACACGTGAGTCCAGAGAGCCTGATATTGGCCTTGACTTGACTTAGGGATTTTCTGGTTGAGAGAGGAGTGACCTCTTTCTCGTTACGAGTCTATGATCCAAATAGGGGAAAGCTACATCCGAGAGAGTTATATACCCTTGTAGACGTGATATTTTCAGAAACTGACAAAGAGGTTTACTTTATAAAAAGTACGATCTGAGCATATGCTAGGAGTTGCATTCAGCGATAAGGGTTTTTATCAAGTTCACTTTTTAGGCAAAAGGATTAAGTTTTACGCTAGCTACTGGGCATTAGGTTTTTTATGTAGTAGTGTGAATATGTGCTGCTTTTGTGTTATGTTATCGTTAGTTCATGTTTTGTGTGATGTCTGTATCAAAGAGACCTTGAACTCTCCAGGTTCTGAAGGTGACTGCGCTCATTTGTGTTATCTTGACAAGATTGCAGGTGAACGATCCACCTTGGTGCTAGTTTTTAGATCAGGAACGAAAGAGAATTTCAATGGAAAGTTTTTAAAAGACGTGAATGATGTTTTATCTTGGAATTGGAGCGGCATCAACTGACGCTTTTAAGTCGTGACTTGATTTTTAGATATTGATTGATCCAATTTTGTTTATCGACCTTGAAGAATCAAAAGAAGACGACGACAAGATACACACGATCGAAAGAGGGGTGACAAAAATGATTTGATGGAATTTTTCTCAGCGACTCTAAGAGCGACTCTGGACGAGAAATATCAGCGGCTGATTGATTGTGATTTTGCACAAGAAGACCCGGGACTGGCGATGTTCGTGGTTGCGCTTCTAGGTGCGTAAAGGCGAGAGGGTCGAGGGAATCGCTCCACTGAAGTAGTGTTGATGCTGGCCTTCGGTGAGTCCAGGAGAGCCGAGAGAAGTCAAAACCGACTGATGAGATGGCGGCGAGGAGAAATGTCTGGCCACGTCTTGGCTCGTGAGCCGGAACTAGGCGAGCAGAGGGATCACTGGCTAGGTGAGATGCAAATAACTGTTCAGCCGGTGCAGCTGCTCATCGGAGCGAAAATACTACGTGATGGGCCGGGCCTGTCACACTCTGCAGGTTTTCCAACGGCTGCTCCTCCACTGAAGAGAGTGAGGATGAATGAGATATAGATCCAGACCTCGTAGACGATTGAGACGTTGGAGAGGAAGGAAAAGGATCACACGGTACTGTGTGCCAATCTGCAGGAAAACAGTGCAATAGCTCGAGAAAGAGAGGAGTGGAAGAAGAAGTTCGAGGATATGTATATAGCCTTCAAAGAACAAGAGACAAAACACCTGAAAGCGTTGTATATGGCAAGGGTCAGCCTAGTGACGACTGAGGTTATGGCGACGATGATCTCTTCGGATGGATCCAGGGTCACACGTCCCAAGACGAAGGCACAGGAGCTGTGTGCTCCGAGAGAGCCCGGGGCTCCTCAGGAGACGTCACAGTCTGTTCTGAACCCGAGGAACACTATACCGGATCTTTCAGACACATATCTGGCTCCCCAGTTTCAGGAGTCATTCAATCAGTTGGCTAGAGCAGCGATGAATGAGATCAACAGGACTACTGTCCGGACGCTGTGTAGGGTCGTCCCTTCCCAACGCCTTGATCATTCCTCGAGTAGCTCGAAGCGAATACCGAGAGCCATAGTACCAACGGGTACTACACACGGCGGAACGACTCAGAAATCTCGTGTAGTGGACACCAGGAAGAACTTAACGGTACGCAACCAGTTCGTGCAAGTAGCCGTGGAGCATCCTCGAGCTTGTCTGAATGGTATGGGCTAGAACCCTGCCATAAACAACCAGGCAATTCCCCAGGGAGTCGTCATTTGGTTGTGGGAGATAGTCTAGTGAGGGATGTCAACGAGATCTTTGTCAGTGGTCAGACCCTTGTTCTATCTTTTGGAGGGGCCACCGTGGCTCAGGTTATCAAGATGATGGAGTTCCAGGGCGAGGACCACCTTGACACGTTGGTGATAATGCTCGGGACCAAAGCGTTTCGAGGGCCCCTATAACCCCAGATGACAAGAGGGAGCACTCACTGATCTGCCTTATGAACGAACTGAAGGAGAAATACAGGCCCAGACTCGTAGTGATGTGCACGATACCGCAGAACCCGGAGGTGGGTATGCCGGTAGTGTATTCTATGAATGGCAAGGTGACCCGGTGGAACGAGATGACGCGCAGTCTGGTGAGAAACAATCCCAGCGAGCTGCGACTCTTGGATCTTGAGACTATGCTGCGCATGATTGATCATCTCGCACTCGCCAGAGATGGGATACACTTCAACATCCAGCAAGGGTGACGCTGGACAAACGACGTGTTTCAGACACGGATAAGGGAAATGGAGCAAGAATTGAGGACAACCGACTCACTGGCTCGGACCAGTTCGACTGGAGGAGGTAGAGTGAGGGGCAATGTGTCGGAAACACTCGCCAATCTCCTCGGGCCCCTGGCAAAGGAAACGGGTGCAACCGCTCCCGTTACTCCAAGCTCAGATGTGAGAGAAAGATTGGGTATTGCTCCTCCCCCTAGAAGACAACAGTTGGAGTGCCGACTTGGGAGATCAGTTAAGCAGAGTCAGACCAGCTCTCAGACTATATCGAAGACGAGTAATCAGCCAGCCACGGCAACTCCTGCTTCCACAGGAAACCCGTCGAGGGGCGCCACACCGGCGGAAGGAGTTGAGCCACACAGCGTGCTGCTTTGGAACCGTCAAGATCCCAGCGGTTGGGGACAGTATAAAACGGACATGTCAACGATCTTGAACATGAACACATTGACATGTCGAGTGGATGCAAAGAGGATGATGGGTGGAGACGGTCCCACAGTGTCGGGATTATATCGAATACCGGGCGTAGACTGACTGTTAGCTCCGCGACCACGCTCAGGTTCATGGACCTCGATGGATTGCCTCAGGAGAATAACTTTGGGCCCTAGAATACCTGATCTCTTACGGACGTCTGGAGGAGGTGTTAGGTGGAGGTTGTTGGGGGTCACGTCTCTTGTCATTGCCCCTCGCATCGGAGCGGCTCGTGATACGGAAAAGAGAATGTGGAAATGGAGTGAAGGGATGAAGCCGCGCTTCATCAGTTGGAACGTTGCGGCCATGCACACGTTCGACTTCACGTTTCCAGATGCTTGGAGTCGGAAGAAGATCAAAGCACCACCTTCGAGGAGACCAGGGTTTTCCGCTGACGTGTGGAAAGATGTGTACACACCAGCAGATGACTGGTCACGATTGAAGTGGCCAGGAGAAGCGAAAATAATAATATTGGAAGTGACAAAGGAGTGGAGAGGAGGCACGTACATGATGATCGACGAGCTGGCGCCACATGCGATGAATCGGTAGAGTTCCTGGTGAATGATGAGTTATTCTATCATGCAGGTGATCTGACCGTACCGGCGCGGCCGGACTCGGGCATGGACATGCAACAAGGCCCTTCGTTACCTCGACCAAAACCAGACACGAACGATGATGAACAGATGGATCAGGACGACGATCACATGGAGGGAAAGGGAGAGAAGTTGGATGGAAAGGACCTAGGAGCTATGGAGAGAGACTTGCTGGAATACCAGTTTTTTGAAGACGACGACGGAGAAGTCGATGGAAATCTATTGCTGATGACACCATCGTCTTTCATGTCCCCTACGAGGGATGTGCCGGCCAGCTTATCCCCAGTGGATCCAATAGGCCTGGCAATGAACAACCGGAGTAGGGACATACAGAAACTGCTCCATAAATCACCAAGGAGGAGAAGAATTGACGAGACTATGAGGGTATCCTTCCTGGGCACATTACCTGAAGAGGAATAGGTGAGATACCAGAGTGAGCTTGAACGCAAGGCGGGAGTGACCTGGAACCGAGTGACTTTCATAGAAAGGACATGGGACGTGATACGCAGGTACGGGACGCAGTCCGTAATGAAGGTGGAGTTAAACCAACACATCATGCGCGAGGTTCTGAAGAAATTAATGAGCTCTGTAGAGTCTGATGCTCTGACCGAGTCAGTTACAGAGGACAGTGCCGCTGATCAGCAGATCACGAGAAGATTACCCGTCAGGCGAGCCAAGAAAGGGCTGAAGCGGTTGAAATGGAAGACAGGAAGCAGAACTGTGAACCAGAAAGTGTTGAAGACGAAAGCCAGTGCAGTGGTGACCTCCTTGGCAAGAGTAGCTCGTCCAAGTGAGAGTGGACAAAGAGATGGTGCGACGAAGGTTGGGGGAGAAAAAGAGAACCTGATACCCCCTATGCTACTGGCAGCTTTGACCAGAAAGGTCACAAGATCGAAGAAGAGAGCAAGGACTTTGGCGGACACGAAGCTCGAAATGGAAGTCATCAGTCAGTGTGGATCTTAAGGACTTGATTAGTATAAGCCCTCGCGAACCAACATGGCCCGGACGAAGCTGGAGGGACAACTCGGTGTGGTCGAGTATAGTCGGATCACAGTGCCAGACTCAGTCCACTTGGGAGATCCAGCAGGGGGATATATAGAGATGCTTAGAGCAACAAATTCCGCGAGAGGGCACATGATGGCCTGGGACGAGAAGCAAGCCATGCAAGATTATTTGAAGGAGCTGAAGGAGAATTCTAATCTGAGTCGGAAAGAATACGGCACGGTGATGTCCTCGGAGGCAAATGAAATTGGGCTGAAAAACTGTTAGAAATCTCTTGGAGGGCGGTCCTCCAATGATACTCCGACGAGACGACGTATGCACCTGCGACGGTGGCAGCATACCTGGCCTATCTGTGTGCGAGAACTGACTTGCAGGTACGACTGGCCTGGTGTTTGATGGGAATCAAGAAATCGGAATATGAGGCCAACAACGACTCGAAATCAAAGGAACAGGAACTGGAATTGATGGGAGCCCTGCGAGTGTTGATTTCTAGAGACAATTCGGCGATAGCCTGGGCTAAGCGTAAAGATGCTCTTTGCTTCGTGAGGTTCGTGGTGGATCTTATCCCCACTATGGTATTGAGAGAATGCATAAAAACCATTCGGCAAGCCGGTGTTGATTTTGAACGAAACTTTCTGAATGCTTCCCTGGATCCATATCAGGAAATGCCGCTGCCCAAACCAAATAAGGAAGCGAACGACATGGAAAGCTATCGCAGGTTGGAAGAAGTGAGAAGATACTCCAACAAGGAGCTGAAAGTGAGCCGTGAGTCAATTAAAGCAGTCAGGGGACAAAAGGACTACGCGACACTGGGAAAGTTGAAGTCATTCCAATATGTGTCAGGTGTACCAGGGATGGCGCACAATCTCTTCATGGACGAGGAAGCCGGAGAAGCATACTTTGATTATGAGCAAGTTGTGCTACTTGATTTCTGGGTCGAGCGAGTCAAAGAAACTGGCGTGTTGATGGTGGAACCACCCAAGCTGGGAATCATTTTGGAAGAACGAGTGGTCGAACCCTCGGTTCCCGAGCTGAAGGGGCAAGTGAGTTTTGATTGTGGTTCTTATGACGGTCCCTTGAAAACCAGCTTAGTAACCATGTGGGAACTTATGAAGCCTTCTTGGTGTCCACATCCAAACGCCGTTTTAATCTGGGACGTGACGGCACATGTCACATATTGGACTTGGATGATGACGCGAGTCTACACGATTTGGCCATGATACACCATATGCTGGCCCTGTAGATGATGAAGCAGAAGAGCAACTCATCCACGGAACCACCCGAGGACAATCCATCGAGTGATTGGTTGAGACAGGGCACCTGTCTAGCCTACAGTGGTGGAATGGATGGACATTTATGTGGTGCGGTTCATTGTCTGAACACGCTGAGTGAGCAGCATCGCCAACTGGCTCAACTGTATGGGAGGTTGAGCATGTAAGACAAAAGTGGAATGGAGTTGATTGCGGACTGTCACGGAGTGACGGAAGTGAACTTGATCACTGCCTTGGAATTTTGCAGTATGGCGACCTCTTTAGGATCGCTGTAACGCCTACAGCGTGCCCATGAGCTAGTGACGTCCCTTAGTGTGGAAGTGTTCCCTGGAGCGCTGCAGACGAAGGAAAAGATTGGAGGTTGGCGAGAGGCTCTGGAGAATGAAATGAATTTGAAGGAGAGTGAGGCCTATCATAGACCTACTGTTTCGAAATATCTGGTGCATTCGAGCGCTGCACCATATTGCAATGGTAGGTACCCTACACACATGGTCGTGATGGACGCAAGGACACAGCAGGTGTTGGGCGACCAACTCTTCTCTGTGCCAAAGTGCGTGAGGTTGGCCAGGATGTCGGAAAGGTCATATGATTTACTGACGAAGGTCATTCGGGCCGTCCCGAAGAGATCTGAAGGCGAGATGCAGGACGTAGTGGGTGAAGAGTTCATGCGGTTGAGTGAGGGTAATGTGAGTGAATTCCAGAAGAAGAAGGCGAGTGGAGTGTTACCCACCGAATTCCCCACCATGGATGAAAAGGACGATGTACACAGTATTATGATGGAAGTGGAATTGTTGCTGGGAGGTTCATGGTATCGGACCCGAAGGAAAATTTTGATGACCCATGGGGAGTATCCTTGTCACTGACTGGCGCTGACGTTATGGTACCCCAAACGCGGGAATCTGGTGTTAGTTTGGGACGTGGAGGAGTTGTACTCCACGGTGTTGCTCGACCAAAATCAACAAGTGTCAATCGTGGCGCTGAGATGATTGGAAGCTAACGCGGGTACAAGTGAGCAGGAGACGGCCGTGCCGACACCTGAACAACTAAGCAACGTGAGGATGAACGGCAAGTTAGATCTTTTCAGAACCACCTGCAAAGTTCTGAGAATACCCAAAGCCATTGAGAGGATATGGTCGAGTCAAAAGTTGATGCCTTGGCTCCGTGCAGTGATGAAGTCATGGATGTATGAACGCGCGAAGCTTCATATGTCTAGGAACACGGAAGCCTATCAATCCTTCCAGCTAGACATAGGACCGGGAGCCTATAAGAGAGCATTCCTAACACACGGAAACGAGTTACTGAAGCTGAAAAGAGAGAGGTCTTACGAGCTGACCTATAACGGAATGTGAGCCTGTGTGTGCACAACAGCTTTTGCAGGAACTGGGCGCAAAAGGTGAATGTGGACATGCTACCTTGTTGCAAACCGAGGCTGTTAGAGCAGGAGAGTTGGGGTACGGCCGCAACTCCGTGGACATGCAGGAGAAAGTCCTAAAAGACAGTGAGACCGAAGAACAAGAACAAGAAGCAATGGAGTGATGAAGATGTGACAAGAAATGAGCGTGAAAACTGAAGAGAGAAGGAGAAAAACTTGATTGTCTTTGTGCGTTGTAACTGACACCAATCACTTAAGATTGATCATTGAAACTTTTAAACTTTTTGTTTTGTTTAGGGCTAAATTAAAAGCAGACCTTGGCATTTTTGGAAACAGTTGAGAATTGTTGAATTGTTGCAATTGTTAAATGACCACAAAAATTTTAGTTGATGCTATTTATATATATGGAGAGCAAAGGTGAGTATACTTACCTATTTAAACCCAACTGAAGTTTTTAACCTGTGTAAGACACGTATTCACTGAGTGGCGACCTTGTAGGTTTGGTTACGCTCACTCGAAGAGGGTGAGTACCTCATTACCTTTCCTAGCCACATAGTTTCTTAGTTTTAATGTTGAGGTCGACAGCATAAATAACTGATTATACTTGGTGATTGACATTAAGTTAATTTTAACGGGTGCGTGGCCGTACCATGTACCAACTTTTTAATCGGCAACAGCGAAAAAAAATTTATGGCGAGATGTCGTAAGTAGTCAGAAAAGAAACTTTATCTAGGACACTCCTCATGGTGCAAATTTTGTGAAAATGTTGAAGGCAGTGAGATGTAGTATGATGCCATTTATGACACGTAGTGAGTTGAGGCGGAGGAGATAAATTTCATTTTCTAATGCGATTTGTAAGGTTGATTATAGAGAACTGGAACACTACTTGACGATAGCCCGGTGTTATGCGATCAATGGGGACATTGATGGGGACTGTCCGGGGAGTAAGTGCCATTACCGCCAGACTGGCACAGCGCAACTTTCCGACACTTCACGGAAAAAGAACTAGAGGTCATAATGGTTGGAAATTGTTTCAAAAGAGGTTCAAAAACTCGAATTATTGCGTCAAATTTCTGAGAAATGCAAAAACAGCCATTTTGAGCCAAAAAGTGACGAAAACAGAGCAACAACTGAAATAGTGAAAAATAGTCGGACGAGAACGATATAGAACAAGAAGCCTCTTATCGTGACAATCACGCACGATAAGACACTTAGCGGAATAAATTGATAAGAAAGGAGGCTTCAGTGGGGAAGGAGTAAAGAGCAGTACGCTCCCGTGCCACGAATAGGGAGTAATAACGACGTTATTACAGGAAATTCACGGAAGCGGAGAATCGCTCCACCGCAGAGACAGTATATGACGAAGGACTAAAAAGAACTGACTTTTTAGCATTTCTGATGCCATAAACAATTTGAATTCACACCGGTATTGATTGATATTTTAGAATATGAGTAGTTAGAAAGAGGAAAGGGTCAATACATCTGCAATGGATTTAACATAGAATTGTCACCAAAAACATAAAAAAATTGGATAATCGAGCCGTGTTTTTAATAGCAATCACGTAGTCTGAGGATCCGAGACCCAGCTATGTGGTTGTATTCGCATGTAAACGAAAGCTGATTAATAGTCGTTTCACTGATGGCCTGAAAATAGTAACTTTTTACTTAGCCCAAAACAGACCAGAAAATCAACTGGCTAGGTCGAGACGGCAAAAAACGAGTAGAAATAAGGTAACTGACGCCTGCCAGTCGTTAATAGGTACTTTTTCTACGCTCCGTCGTTGTGTAGTACTTGGGCGAATGTTACAATTATCATTATTTTCCGGTTGTCTGAATTTCATTGGTTTTTTTCTTTTTATTTGCCTAATTTTAAGGTTTTGATTGATTTGCTGGATGGAATTTCTAAAAACTAACCTGACTCTAAATAAGGGAAAACATTTTATGACGACTGTAACTACAAAATAAATTTGAAATGATACAACAATTCGTTTTTTTCAAGTTTTTTTGTTTATTTCAGTAAAAATGTTTCTATCGAAAGCGTTTTCAATGTCTGAAATGGACATTTATTAAATTTTAAGGTTGAACGAAAACAAAAAAACTAAAAGAGTGGTGGGCAGATGACGTTGATAGAGATTGCATAAGTTTAACTCGTATAGAAACACAGAAAGTTCAAAAATTTTGTTAACAAGATGGAAAGGAGATTTCAAAAAGGAAGAAAATTGCCAGATATATCGACATTATTTTTTTTAGAAAATTTAACTCAGATTGAGTGATCAGTCAGTAAAAAACAAAAAGATGAAAGTCCTATAAAACTAAAATTGAAGATAGGGAACACTATCTCGATTACTGTTTTGAAGTTGATACAAATAAAAAATCACTTATATTATATTCACTTTTATTCTTTTTTCGAGGCTATTCAACTCTTCTTATCTAGAAGTTTGGGACTTTCTAAATCTCCTGTTCTTTACTTATTGAGATGCCGTCACTGAATAGAAAAGAAAGAGAAAGAGGCGCATGTCTCGAATGTGGCTGAGTTTACACTCACTTAGACGCGTCAAGACATCGTAAGCACTCTGGCGCTTTAATGTGATCCAATTGTAACTTTTATATATATATAGCAGCGAGAAACTTAGTAATCATATGAAGAAGAAGCGATATTATTGTCAAGATAATAATAAATTTTGAATGAATGCTCAGCAGTCTCGAACAACACTCCAAGAAAAAGCAAAGTTAAAACATTTCTATTAAGAAACCTCGGAAGAAATACTTCGTATAATAATTTTTACTGAATCTGAAAAGTCTAAAAGAAGTAAAAAAAAACTCTAGTAAAATTTATACAGTGTTTTCATCACTATTATTGATCTTTCATTTTTTTTAAAGATTCTGACCGATGATAAAACGAGGAACAATCGAGTTCAAATTTTAGTGCAAACTCAAATGGAAAGTGATCCGGAAGTCTTTTAACTACAATAAACTCCAATGGTTGCAAGCTTGCGGAGGTTTTGTTGCGATAACCTTGTAAACCTTTTTTATGCTAATGAGTGCTTAAGTATTTGTTGAAATTTTGTAAAAAACTGGATATTTATAAAACATCGACTAATTTTAGGGTTTTGATTCGCTGCATGAAATTCCTAAAAACTTACCAGGCCCTAAATAAAGGAAAAAAGTTATGATGACTGTTACTACAGAATAAATTAAAATTGATACATCATTTCTTTTTTTTAAAAGTTTCTCTGTATTTTTCAGTATAAAATGTTTCTATCAAAAGCGTTTCCAATGTCTGAAAAGGACCTTTATCAGATTTGAAGGTAAAAAGAAAACAAAAAAAACCAAAAGAGTGGTAGGCAGATGACGTTGATGGAGATCGCATTAGTTTAACTCGTATAGAAACACAGAAATCTCATTAATTTTGTTAACAAGATGGAGAGGAGATTTCAAAAAATAAGAGTACTGCCAGATTTATTGACAATGTTTTTACTTAGAAAAGTTAACTCGAATTGAGTGATAATTCAGTAAAAAAAACAAAAAATGAAAGAGCCTATAAAATAAAAATGAAAGATAAGGAACACCATCTCAATTACTGTTTTGAAATTGATACAAAAACAAAATCTAGAATTGTCGGAAAATTTTTTGATCCATCGCTCGAATTTAAAAAATGTCCAGTTGTTTAAGTTACAATATACCAAAAAAGTTATAAAATTCTATATTTTTGTAATTTTTTTTCATTGGTTAGAATTGGAACAAATCGAAAAAGTTTTGACTGAAATTTCAAAAATTAAATTGAGTATCAAAAAAAATAAACCAGGCAAGAAATCTCACTTTGGTGTCAGTTGTATAGGTTAATATCTTAAAAAAAACTGATTGAATGGGAAGTTTCATAAACATAGTTTGGTTCTCAACAAAATCTGCGAACACTTCATTCTGATTAGTTGTTAACACAAATATTACCTGAGAAAGAAAGCTCGATTGTTTGATACCAAAATTAAGGAAAAACCCATGAGAAGTAGAGCTCAATTCTGCTTGGTTGTCATTAAATTTGATGAATATTCTGTGACCGTTGAATCTCGATTCTGATTAGTTGATATCAAAAAAGATAAAAAAATTCTTAAAAGTAATGCTCGATTCTGATTGGTTGTTACTTTGGAAACTCCATGGTTAGATTGGCTGATTTTTGTTTCAGCTAGGCTAAATAGCATATCTATTCCAATTTTTTTTCACGTTATAATCAATTAGTTAAGAAAATTGCTGTTTTTGTTCACTTTTATTCTTTTTTCGAGGCTATTCAACTCATCTTATCCAGAAGTTTGGGACTTTCTAAATCTCCTATTCTTTTCTTATTGAGATGCCGTCACTGAATAGAAAAGACAGAGAAAGAGGCGCATGTCTTGATTGTGGCTGAGTTTACACTCGCTTAGACGCATCAAAACATCGTTAGCACTAATTCGTTTTGATGTGTTCCAATTGTAACTTTCATACATATAACAGCGAGAAACTCACTAATCATTTAAAGGAGAAGCATTATTATTGCCAGGATAAAGATAAATTATTGCATGAGTGCTCAGCAGTCTCGAACAACACTCCAAGAAAAAGCAAAGTTAATATATTTTTAATAAAAATCCTAGGAAGAAATACTTTGAATAATAATTTTTACTGAACCTGATGAGTCCATACAAAAAACTTGAAAAAAAAACTTTAGTAAAACCTATACAGTGTTTTCATCACTATTCCTTATCAGTCATTTTTTTATTGAAAGATTCTGACCGATAATGAAACGAGCAATAGTCGAATTCAAATTTTATTGAAAATTCAAATGGAAATCGATCCGATAATCTTTTAACAACAATAAAAACTCCATTGGTTGCAGCTTGCAGAGGTTTTGTTGCGATAACTTTGTAGTAAAAAGACTAGTAAATGCTAATGAGTGCTTAAGTATTTGGTTGAATTTTGGGAAAAACTGGATATTTATAAAACATCGACTAATTGAAAAGTTTTGCCTAGTTACTGTTTTAAAAATTTCCTTGTTTAGTGCTTGTAAAAGTGTTCATAGAGTTGTACATTACTAAGCAGATGAGGAGTTTTGACTTATTCAGTTATGGTGTTGTACTGTTTTTTGATGATTTCAGAAAAAAAATTCGAAACTGACCTAGAAAACATAAAAGAATCTATGTTCTTGCTAACTTTTGAAAACTTCAACATAATAATATACATTCTCAAACAAAAATTTACTTCAACATAGAAATTCAGACTTGAGACAGCAAAATACAGTTATCAGGTTGAGAAAAGCATTTGAAGTTTATCAGAAAAAGGTTTTATGATTATAATTCTGCTTCGGATTAAGGAACGTTTGTTGAAGTTATTCCTCTTTTCATCTAAAACTCAATTTTCAGGTAAAACTTTGTTCAAATTGGAATTAGCTGGAAGATAGTAGACAAAGCAGGAATGAAGAAAATTTCAAATTGAAAAAAAAACTCAATTTAATTCACAAGGAGTTTAGAGATATTTTTATTAAAGTTTAGCTAATAAATTACATTTTAAGACAAAAATCCAACTTAAATAAGTAAGGATTGGAAAACTTTTTATCATTTGATATACTAGATAAACTCATATGAAAATTTAGATTTTTGAGAAAATTTTTGTGAAGTAAGCCCAACTCCGACTTCTCTTGGGAGTTGATACATGAAGCATAACTGAAAAATTTGCTTTCGAGATCAACATTTAGCTATTTTGGATATTAAAAAAGTTTGATGTAAAAAGATTTCTAGAGATAATGTTATCTAGCTTGCTGAAATTTTCTCTACAAAACAAAACTATCAGAACCAAATGTGTGATCTTTTATTTATACGAAATTTTTTAAGAAAAATTCTAATTAGACACACAGTAAAAATTTAGTTCATCTTCAATTTTTTTCTCATTTAGAAAATTACGTAGAACTATAGTTTTTTGCATGAAAAACCCCGCAAAATTATTTTGTTACAGTTTGCACCTTGATTTCGTTTCCCTATTGAATTTTTTCAAGAACAGAACTGTTAGAATTTTCCAAAGGTTGCAGAAAAATGGAATTAAGTTCCCTTGCATATTTTTACTTCCAAAGGTTCTGCAGATTATAAGCAAAACAGTTGCTCTCAATTTATTCTAAGAAATCACTTTAAAGTTACAGCTTTTTATTCTTATTTTTAAAATGGGCTTTCGAATGCTTAAAATAGCACCGGTTTGACCTCACTTAGAAATTTTCAAGAAAATTTCCGACAAAAATCAAGAACAAAAGCTATTTAAAAACTATTTAACAGGTAAAGTGATTCTTAATGATACCAAAAAATGTGTTTTTGCCGAAATAGTTTGCAGTAGCAACTAAACAATGACACCTAATGGAGAAAAAGTACGAATTACATGGTAATATTTAAGTGAGTTCAATAAAGAAAATATGCAATAAGCAGAAAGCAAGAATAAGCTTAAGACTTTAATAACTCCTATGGAAAACCATAAAATTTATGTTGTATAATCAACAGAGAAATAATCATCCGTTTTGAAAAAAATTTTGTTGAATACAAAACAATCTAAGATGTTTTTAAGAAAAAGTTACGCTGAACATTATCGTATTTCTTTTTTTGAGATAAAATTGTCGAAAATCTTTAAAATACAATTTGTGCTTAAATTTAAACTTTACACGTATGAATCATTTTTCAATTTCATCAGATGCAAAAAAAAAACTAGCCGAAACTTTGAGAAATCTGCAAATCCTTCCAACAAAAACTTGATTTTTTTGCAGTTTTTCCAGAAACTTCACTTTTTTTGAAGTTTCAGTAAGCTTCAGCATAGTTTCAGCTAGATTGAAAACTGTTTCAACAGAGAAGATCATCTAATAAAATAGGTCAAATTAAATCAAATCTTCTCGTGTTTTGAAGTTTTTTAAACGGAAAACTTTAGCCTTTTGATAAATGTTTCCAATTTGTTGCGCATCTTACCAATGACTTACCTAGAACCAGAAAGCATAATACCTTCATTACACATTCCACACGTTATAATCAAAAAATAAATAGCGCGTGCCAAGAATTTTACAAAAAACTAGATATTTCGTCACAAAATCCAAAAAAATTCTCTTAACAGTAAACTTAAACTTACCTTTCCCTATCTTATTACTTTGCGAAACCTTGATAAGGAATTCAAAACAGTTCAAGTTACAATATAAGTTGTTTAAGTTACAATATACCAAAAAAAGTTATAAAATTCTGTATTTTTGTAATTTTTTTTCATTGGTTAGAATTGGAACAAATCGAAAAAGTTTTGACTGAAATTTCAAAAATTAAATTGAGTATCAAAAAAAAAATAAACCAGGCAAGAAATCTCACTTTGGTGTCAGTTGTATAGGTTAATATCTTAAAAAAAACTCAGAAAAACTGATTGAATGGGAAGTTTCATAAACATAGTTTGGTTCTCAACAAAATCTGTGAACACTTCATTCTGATTAGTTGTTAACACAAAAATTACCTGAGAAAGAAAGCTCGATTGTTTGATACCAAAATTAAGGAAAAACCCATGAGAAGTAGAGCTCAATTCTGCTTGGTTGTCATTAAATTTGATGAATATTCTGTGACCGTTGAATCTCGATTCTGATTAGTTGATATCAAAAAAGATAAAAAAATTCTTAAAAGTAATGCTCGATTCTGATTGGTTGTTACTTTGGAAACTCCATGGTTAGATTGGCTGATTTTTGTTTCAGCTAGGCTAAATAGCATATCTATTCCAATTTTTTTTCACGTTATAATCAATTAGTTAAGAAAATTGCTGTTTTTGTTCACTTTTATTCTTTTTTCGAGGCTATTCAACTCATCTTATCCAGAAGTTTGGGACTTTCTAAATCTCCTATTCTTTTCTTATTGAGATGCCGTCACTGAATAGAAAAGACAGAGAAAGAGGCGCATGTCTTGATTGTGGCTGAGTTTACACTCGCTTAGACGCATCAAAACATCGTTAGCACTAATTCGTTTTGATGTGTTCCAATTGTAACTTTCATACATATAACAGCGAGAAACTCACTAATCATTTAAAGGAGAAGCATTATTATTGCCAGGATAAAGATAAATTATTGCATGAGTGCTCAGCAGTCTCGAACAACACTCCAAGAAAAAGCAAAGTTAATATATTTTTAATAAAAATCCTAGGAAGAAATACTTTGAATAATAATTTTTACTGAACCTGATGAGTCCATACAAAAAACTTGAAAAAAAAACTTTAGTAAAACCTATACAGTGTTTTCATCACTATTCCTTATCAGTCATTTTTTTATTGAAAGATTCTGACCGATAATGAAACGAGCAATAGTCGAATTCAAATTTTATTGAAAATTCAAATGGAAATCGATCCGATAATCTTTTAACAACAATAAAAACTCCATTGGTTGCAGCTTGCAGAGGTTTTGTTGCGATAACTTTGTAGTAAAAAGACTAGTAAATGCTAATGAGTGCTTAAGTATTTGGTTGAATTTTGGGAAAAACTGGATATTTATAAAACATCGACTAATTGAAAAGTTTTGCCAGTTACTGTTTTAAAAATTTCCTTGTTTAGTGCATGTAAAAGTGTTCATAGAGTGGTACATTACTAAGCAGATGAGGAGCTTTGATTTATTCAGTTATGGTGTTGTAATGTTTTGTGATGATTTCAGAAAAAAATTCGAAACTGACCTAGAAAACATAAAAGAATCTATGCTAACTTGCTAACTTACTCTTGCTAACTTTTGAAAACTTCAACATAATAATATACATTCTCAAACAAAAACTTAATTCAATATAGAAATTCAGACTTGAGACAGCAACATACAGTTATCAGGTTGAGAAAAGCATTTGAAGTTTATTAGAAAAAGGTTTTATGATTATAATTCTGCTTCGGATTAATGAACGTTTGTTGAAGTTATTCCTTTTTTCATCTAAAACTCAATTTTCAGGTAAAACTTTGTTCAAATTGGAATTAGCTGGAAGATAGTAGACAAAGCAGGAATGAAGAAAATTTCAAATTGAAAAAAAAAACTCAATTTATTTCACAAGGAGTTTAGAGATATTTTTATTAAAGTTTAGCTAATAAATTACATTTTAAGACAAAATCCAACTTAAATAAATAAGGATTGGAAAACTTTTTATCATTTTATATACTAGATAAACTCATATGAAAATTTAGATTTTTGAGAAAATTTTTGTGAAGTAAGCCCAACTCCGACTTCTCTTGGGAGTTGATACATGAAGCATAATTGAAAAATTTGCTTTCGAGATCAACATTTAGCTATTTTGGATTTTAAAAAAGTTTGATGTAAAAAGATTTTTAGAGATAATGTTATCTAGCTTGCTGAAATTTTCTCTACAAAACAAAACTATCAGAACCAAATGTGTGATCTTTTATTTATACGAAATTTTTTAAGTAAAATTCTAATTAGACACACAGTAAAAATTTAGTTCATCTTCAATTTTTTTCTCATTTAGAAAATTACGTAGAACTATAGTTTTTTGCATGAAAAACCTCGCAAAATTATTCAATTGTTACAGTTTGCACCTTGATTTCGTTTCCCTATTCAATTTTTTTAAGAACAGAACTGTTAGAATTTTCTAAAGGTTGCAGAAAAATGGAATTAAGTTCCCTTGCATATTTTTACTTCCAAAGGTTCTGCAGATTATAAGCAAAACAGTTGCTCTCAATTTATTCTAAGAAATCACTTTAAAGTTACAGCTTTTCATTCTCATTTTTAAAATGGGCTTTTGAATGCTTAAAATAGCACCGGTGTGACCTCACTTAGACATTTTCAAGAAAATTTCCGACAAAAATCAAGAACAAAAAGCTATTTAAAAACTATTTAACAGGTAAAGTGATTCTTAATGATACCAAAAGGTGTGTTTTTGCCGAAATAGTTTGCAGTAGCAACTAAACAAAAGTACCTAATGGAGAAAAAGTACGAATTACATGGTAATATTTATACGTTATCAGTTTTAATTTCAACTCTGCCAGCAAAGTGTTTGTTCAATTGATACTATGTTCTCCTGAATTGCTCCGTTCTGAATAATTTTTCTTGCTAAGTGAGTTCAATAAAGAAAATATGCAATAAGCAGAAAGCAAGAATAAGCTTAAGACTTTAATAACTCCTATGGAAAACCATAAAATTTATGTTGTATAATCAACAGAGAAATAATCATCCGTTTTGAAAAAAATTTTGTTGAATACAAAACAATCTAAGATGTTTTTAAGAAAAAATTACGCTGAATATTATCGTATTTCTTTTTTTGAGATAAAGTTGTCAAAAATCTTTAAAAAACAATTTAAACTCTACACGTATGAATCATTTTTCAATTTCATCAGATGCAAAAAAAACTAGCCGAAACTTTGAGAAATCTGCAAATCTTTCCAACAAAAACTTGATTTTTTTGCAGTTTTTCCAGAAACTTCACTTTTTTCGAAGTTTCAGTAAGCTTCAGCATAGTTTCAGCTAGACTGAAAACTGTTTCAACAGAGAAGATCCTCTAATAAAATAGGTATTATGTCAAATTAAATCAAATCTTCTCGTGTTTTGAAGTTTTTTAAACGGAAAACTTTAGCCTTTTGATAAATGTTTCCAATTTGTTGCGCATCTTACCATTGACTTACCTAGAACCAGAAATCATAATACTTTCATTACACATTCCCCACGTTAAAATCAAAAAATAAATAGCGCGTGCCAAGAATTTTACAAAAAACTAGATATTTCCTCACAAAATCCAAAAAAATTCTCTTAACAGTAAACTGAAACTTTACCTTTCCCTATCTTAATACTTTGCGAAACCTTGATAAGGAATTCAAAACTCAGCAATTTGTATACAATAAACACAAACCAAGATTTTCATTTGGACAAATAGACTAGTTGAAGTCATGATTCGCTCACTAAAAAAAACTGACGATTTATTTCTAACGAAACTGATAAAAATAGGCTGAATGATCAAAAGACGTATATTAATTTCCACAAGCGCTATGACAACTTCAGAATTAAAGCTGATTCGAACAATTGTACCAAGTTCAAAAACCAGAATACACAAAAACCATCGAAAAAAATTACCACCACTACGAAAAAGAACCTATCAATTCATTGAAAAACAAACTATTGTAACGTATAACCAAAAGCTTAAAAAGAAAACGAATTGACACAACTTAGAAACAATGTGTTGCCATGAAAAGAGTAAGCTCTTCAAGATTTAACCCAGTTATAATCTTTTACTAATTTCATTTTGTAGTCACAATCAACTAACCAATCACAGCCTATCTTTTTTCCACAATCACTGCCTATCAAATTTGGAGTCGTAATTTGGACTCTACAGGCCGGTCACTTCGTTCTTGGAAGTATGTTAGTCTTTTCCGGTATACCTGGAGTGCATCTTTGAGAAGTGCTCCCCCTGACAACTACTCCGATACTTCCTTGATGGAATGTTTGACTGGGTCTCCAAACCACTTTGGCTCATTATTCGTAATTTGTATAGAGCTTCGTCGTACTCCCAATTCTTCGGCACTGGAGTCGTCAGAAACACTCTGAGGAGGCTCAAATATTGTGTTCCGTTCGGATGCTGGCTGAAAATTTCCTCCGAGATCGTCCCCTTTTTAAGAAGTTGGTCTGCAAGATTCTCCCACTCCTCAGGTGCCAGGTTTCGGTTTTGAAACGTGTCGAGGATGTCCTCTGGACGTGTTTGTGAGTCTATCGTCTTTAGTTTGGCCTTCTGTTTGGTTTTAGGGTTGGAGCTCGTGTGAACGTCTTTGTTCGAGGTATCCAAAGTGGATGTTGATAGTTCGTTGCTCTGGTCTACTGAGCAGTTTGTTTTGGCGGTTTTTCCGGTTTGTCGTCCGATTTCTTTCCCTTCATCTTTTTCTCACACTTCATAAGTACAACCTCTTTCTTAGTTGTAGGTCCAGGTATCGAGCTAGGGCCCGCTGTATTTGGCTTCGCTCTTTTGATGGCCATGTTCAGTCCCCCTCCAGCTTCCGTGTCCTTTGAGGTTATGACCGTTTGGCTTTGTTGAAACCGATCCACCGGTTTCACAAAATCCGCAATTTCCACGGCTTGTCATAGTTCTTCAACCGAATCAATGTCCTCCAAAATTTCTGGCAACGGATTCTCTGAATCTTCAAATTCGGTTCCGCCGATGGACTTTTGCTTTCGCACCGCGTTTTCTCTTGTGGTAAGCACTTTTTCGCTTGAGTGATATCTTATTTCCTATAAATTGATCCTGTTGACGTTTTGACTGTCGAACCAATTTCTGCCGCTATATTCGCCTTTAGCGGTTTCTTTAGCGCTAGTCCACTCTTACGACTTTCATTTATGCGCAAAATTGTTTTCTTCGGATAGTGGATATTTTCCTTTTACTTTTTTTCTTTGAACCCCTTCTCCCAAGATACATCATCTCCTTCCTCAGTTCTGTGTTCCATAAGCCTGTTTTGTCGACAATCCGCAGTATGTCGTTCTTCGCAGCATCTCTCGGTTCCTGGTTCCAACGGGCGTTCGCCTCCAGCAGTTCCTTGAGAGCTTGTGCTCTCTGACGATCCCTGTCTGAGTGTACTTGCTGTTTGTGCAGTGGACTGGTGTCCCTGCTGAGTTTCCCCTTTCTGTCTATCTTCAGGTTCTCCCGGGATTGGTCAATCCTTCGCCTTAAATGAGATGCCGTTAGGGCCGATCATCACGGGTGCTGTTTGTCTAAGCAGTCAGAATTGCTTATAAACTTATCACGTAAGATTTTAAGTTCGTTTTTTGGAAGTCTGTCAAAATGTGCCTGAAAAGGAGATACTTGAAAAGTTTTCTGATTGTTCTACCGTAAGTCTTGCATTATGGTACTAATACATAGTTTGATCAATTGATTTTTTTCTTCTAACAACATTACCCCCAATCTTCTTTTCATGGTTTGTATTGTTCGTTCTGCTAGACCGCAACCTCGATGGTCCCCCACCGGACAGAAATTTTGTTCGATACTGAGTTCAGTGCAAAACTTTTTGAGTGCTTTCCCCTTAAATCCTGAAAAATGGTCGGATCTTATTTATTCCGGAATGCCGTGTGTGTCTGTATACGAGCTCATGAATTTTACCGTACATTTTCCACTACTTGATTTAATAATCATTACCGACGGGAATTTTGAGAATCTATTTTTAGCTACTAGAATGTAGATAATTTTCCCTCAGTGATTTTCTAACGGTCCCGCGTAATCTAATTGCACTTCCTGTCCCGGGTGAGTGAGCAGTGGCAGTGGTTTTGACGCATTTTTGGAATAAGATATTTTACATTCTTACCATTTCTGGAGCAAGTACGACACTCTTCCCCGCTAGGTTCCATTTCTCCTTGTGCAAATGTGACACCCATAGCATAGTCTCTTAACCAGGATGTTTCGATGAACACGTTTGAGCACAACTTAACTCAGTTTAACTCAGTTGAAGAGGTACTGCCAGTCTGTTTTTCACAAGAATACAGTCGTCCTGCACCACCATCTGCGACCACATTGGTTTCGTATACGGTTTCATCGGCTCGAAGCCCTGTTTGTCTCCTCTCTCAAGAAAATGGAGAGGAGATTTCAAAACAGAAGAGTACTGCCAGATTTATCGATAATATTTTCCTTTAGAAAAGTTAACTCAGATTGAGTGATCATTCAGTAAGAAACAAAAAAAGTGTAAGGGCCTATAAAACAAAAATTAAAGATAAGGAACATCATCTCGATTACTGTTTTGAGTTTGATGCAAATTTAAAATCTAGAACTGTCAGAATATCTTTTAATCCATTGCACAATTTTGAAAAATTACCAGTTGTTTAAGTTACAATATACTAAAAAAAGTTATAAAATTCTACATAATATTTATCTAAGTTATATATTTTTTGTAATTTCTTTTTTCACTGTTTAGAATTAAAACAAATCGAAAAAAAATTGACTCAAATTTCAAAATTTAAATTGAGTATCAAAAAATAGTTCAAACCAGGCAAGAAATCTCCTTTGGTGTCAGTTGTATAGGTTAATATCTTAAAAAAACTCAGAAAAACTGATTGAATGGGAAGTTTCATAAACATAGATTGGTTCTCAACAAAATCTGTGAACACTTCATTCTGATTAGTTGTTACCACAAATATTAACTGAGAAAGAAAGCTCGGTTGTTTGATAACAAACTTAAGGAAAAGGCCATGAGAAGTAGAGCTCAATTCTGATTGGTTGTCATTAAATTTGATGAATATTCTGTGACCGTTGAAGCTCGATTCTGATTGGTTGATATCAAAAAAAATTTAAAAAATTCTTAAAAGTAAAGCTCGATTCTGATTGGTTTTTACTTTTGAAACTCCAGGGTTAGATTGGACGATTTTTGTTTCAGCTAGGCTAAATAGCATATCTATTTTGATTTTTTTTCACGTTATAATCAACTAGTTAAGAAAGTTGCTGTTTTTGTTCACTTTTACTCTTTTTTCGAGGCTAGTCAACTCATCTTATCTAGAAGTTTGGGACTTTCTAAATATTCTATTCTTTTCTTATTGAGATGCGGTCACTGAAGAGAAAAGAAAGAGAAAGAGGCGCATGTCTTGATTGTGGCTGAGTTTACACTCGCTTAGACGCATCAAAAAATCGTTAGCACTGTGGCGTTTTAATGTCTTCCACTTGAAACTTTCATACATATAACAGCGAGGAACTCACAAAGCATTTGATGGAGAACCATTATTAATGCCCAGATAAAGATAAATTATTGCATGAATGCTCAGCAGTCTCGAACAACACTCCAAGAAAAAGCTAAATTAATATTTTTTTAAATAAAAATCCTAGGAAGAAATACTTTGAATAATAATTTTTACTGAATCTGATAAGTCCATACAAAAAACTTGGAAAACAACTTTAGTAAAATTTATACAGTGTTCTCATCACTATTCTTGATCTGTCATTTTTTTTATTGAAAGATTCTGACCGATAATAAAACGAGCAATAGTCGAGTTCAAATTTTATTGAAAAATTCAAATGGAAATCGATCCGATAATCTTTTAACTACAATAAAAACTCCATTGGTTGCAAGCTTGCGGAAGTTTTGTTGCGATAACTTTGTAGAAAAAAGACTAGTATATGCTAATGTAATGAGTGCTATATGCTAATGTGTGCAGTGGACTGGTGTCCCTGCTGAGTTTCCCCTTTCTGTCTATCTTCAGGTTCTCCCGGGATTGGTCAATCCTTCGCCTTAAATGAGATGCCGTTAGGGCCGATCATCACGGGTGCTGTTTGTCTAAGCAGTCAGAATTGCTTATAAACTTATCACGTAAGATTTTAAGTTCGTTTTTTGGAAGTCTGCCAAAATGTGCCTGAAAAGGAGATACTTGAAAAGTTTTCTGATTGTTCTACCGTAAGTCTCGCATTATGGTACTAATACATAGTTTGATCAATTGATTTTTTTCTTCTAACAACATTACCCCCAATCTTCTTTTCATGGTTTGTACTGTTCGTTCTGCTAGACCGCAACCTCGATGGTCCCCCACCGGACAGAAATTTTGTTCGATACTGAGTTCAGTGCAAAACTTTTTGAGTGCTTTCCCCTTAAATCCTGAAAAATGGTCGGATCTTTTTTATTCCGGAATGCCGTGTGTGTCTGTATACGAGCTCATGAATTTTACCGTACATTTTCCACTACTTGATTTAATAATCATTACCGACGGGAATTTTGAGAATCTATTTTTAGCTACTAGAATGTTGATAATTTTCCCTCAGTGATTTTCTAACGGTCCCGCGTAATCTAATTGCACTTCCTGTCCCGGGTGAGTGAGCAGTGGCAGTGGTTTTGACGCATTTTTGGAATAAGATATTTTACGTTCTTACCATTTCTGGAGCAAGTACGACACTCTTCCCCGCTAGGTTCCATTTCTCCTTGTGCAAATGTGACACCCATAGCATAGTCTCTTAATCAGGATGTTTCGATGAACACGTTTGAGCACAACTTAACTCAATTTAACTCAGTTGAAGAGGTACTGCCAGTCTGTTTTTCACGAGAATACAGTCGTCCTGCACCACCATCTGCGACCACATTGGTTTCGTATACGGTTTCATCGGCTCGAAGCCCTGTTTGTCTCCTCTCTCAAGAAAATGGAGAGGAGATTTCAAAACAGAAGAGTACTGCCAGATTTATCGATAATATTTTCATTTAGAAAAGTTAACTCAGATTGAGTGATCATTCAGTAAGAAACAAAAAAAAAGCGTAAGAGCCTATAAAATAAAAATTAAAGATAAGGAACACCATCTCGATTAATGTTTTGAATTTGATGCAAATTTAAAATCTAGAACTGTCAGAATATCTTTTAATCCATTGCACAATTTCGAAAATTTACCAGTTGTTTAAGTTACAATATACCAAAAAAAGTTATAAAATTCTACATAATATTTATCTAAGTTATATATTTTTTGTAATTTCTTTTTTCATTGTTTAGAATTAAAACAAATCGAAAAAAAATTGACTTAAATTTCAAAGTTTAAATTGAGTATCAAAAAATAGTTCAAACCAGGCAAGAAATCTCCTTTGGTGTCAGTTGTATAGTTATCTAGAAGTTTGGGACTTTCTAAATCTTCTATTCTTTTCTTATAGAGATGCCGTCACTGAAGAGAAAAGAAAGAGAAAGAGGCGCATGTCTTGATTGTGGCTGAGTTTACACTCGCTTAGACGCATCAAAAAATCGTTAGCACTGTGGCGTTTTAATGTCTTCCACTTGAAACTTTCATACATATAACAGCGAGAAACTCACAAAGCATTTGATGGAGAAGCATTATTATTGCCAAGATAAAGATAAATTATTGCATGAATGCTCAGCAGTCTTGAACAACACTCCAAGAAAAAGCAAAATTAATATATTTTTAAATAAAAATCCTAGGAAGAAATACTTTGAATAATAATTTTTACTGAAGTCCATACAAAAAACTTGGAAAAAAACGTTAGTAAAATTTATACAGTGTTTTCATCACTATTCTTGATCTGTCATTTTTTTATTGAAAGATTCTGACCGATAATAAAACGAGCAATAGTCGAGTTCAAATTTTATTGAAAAATTCAAATGGAATCGATCCGATAATCTTTTAACTACAATAAAAACTCCATTGGTTGAAAGCTTGCGGAAGTTTTGTTGCGATAACTTTGTAGTAAGAAGACTAGTTTATGCTAATGAGTGCTTAACTATTTGTTGAACTTTGGAAAAAACTGGATATTTATAAAACATTGACTAATTGAAAGGTTTTGCCTAGTTACAGTTTTAAAAATTTCCTTGTTTAGTGCTTGTAAAAGTGTTCATAGAGTAGTACATTATTGAGCTCCGACTTCTCTTGGGAGTTGATACATGAAGCATAATTGAAAAATTTTCTTTCGAGATCAACATTTTTGGATTTTAAAAAAGTTTGATGTGAAAAGATTTTTAGAGATAATATTATCTAGCTTGCTGAAAATTTCTCTACAAAACAAAACTATCAGAACGAAATGTGTGATCTTTCATTTATACGAAATTTTTTAAGAAAAATTCTAGTTAGACCCACAGTAAAAATTTAGTTCATCTTCAATGTTTTTCTCATTTGGAAAATTACGTAGAACTATCGTTTTTTGCGTAAAAAACCTCGCAAAATTATTCAATTGTTACAGTTTGCACCTTGATTTCGTATCCCTATTCGATTTTTTAAAGAATTATAAGAACAGATTTGTTAGAATTTTATAAAGGTTGCAGAAAAATGGAATTAAGTTTCCTTGCGAATTTTTATTTCCAAAGGTTCTGCAGATTATAAGCAAAACAGTTGCTCTCAATTTATTCTAAAAAATTACTTTAAAGTTACAGCTTTTTATTCGAATTTTTAAAATGGGCTTTCAAATGCTTAAAATAGCACCGGTTCGTTCTCACTTAGACATTTTCAAGAAAATTTCCGACAAAATACAAGAACAAAAAGCTATTTAATAACTATTTAGCAGGTAAAGTGATTCTTAATGATACCAAAATGTGTGTTTTTGCCGAAATAGTTTGCAGTAGCAACTAAACAAAGACACCTAATGGAGAAAATGTACGAATTACATGGTAAAATTTAGACGTTATCAGTTTTTATTTCAAATCTGCCAGCAAAGTGTTTGTTCAATTGATACTATCTTCTCCTGAATTGCTCCGTTCTGACAAATTTTTCTTGCTAAGTGAGTTCAATAAAGAAAACATGCAATAAGCAGAAAGCAAAAATAAGCTTAAGACTTTGATTACTCCTATGGAAAACCATAAAATCTATGTTGTATAATCAACAGAGAAATAATCATCCGTTTTGTAGAAAATTTTGTTGAATACAAAACAATCTAAGATGTTTTTAAGAAAAAATTAGGCTGAACATTATCGTTTTTCTTTTTTTTGAGAAAAAATTGTCAAAAATCTTTAAAAATACAATTTGAGCTTAGTTCTAAACTCTACACGTATGTATAATTTTTCAATTTCATCAGATGCAAAACAACTAGCCGAAACCTTGAGATATCTGCAAATCTTTCCAACAAAACTTGATTTTTTTGCAGTTTTTTCCAGAAGCTTGACTTTTTTTCGAAGTTTCAGTAAGTTTCAGTATAGTTTCAGCTAGATTGAAAACTGTTTCAGCAAAGAAGATCATCTAATAAAATAGGCATTATGTCAAATTAAATCAAATCTTATCTTTTGAAGTTTTTTAAACGGAAAACTTTAGCTTTTTTGATAAATAATTCCAATTTGTTACACATCTTACCATTGACTTACCTAGAACGGGAAAGCATCATACCTTCAGTACACAATCCACACGTTATAATCAAAAAATAAATAACGCGTGCCAAGAGTTTTACAAAAAACTAGACATTTCCTCACAAAATCCAATAAAACACCGTTTTTCTTACCATTATCTTAACAGTAAACTGAAACTTAACCTTTCCCTATCTTAATACTTTGTGAAACCTTGATAAGGAATTCAACACTCAGCAATTTATATACAATTAAACACAAACCAAGATTTTCATTTGGACAAATTGACTAGTTGAAGTCATGATTCGCTAACTAAAAATAAACTTACGATTTATTTCTAACGAAACTGATAAAAATAGGCTGAATGATCAAAAGACGTATATTAATTTCCACAAGCGCTATGACAACTTCAGATTTAAAGCTGATTCGAACAATTGTTCTAATTTCAAAAATCAGAATACACAAAAACAATCGAAAAAAATTACCACCACTACGAAAAAGACCCTTATTGAAAAACAAAAATTATTGTAACGTATAACCAAGAGCTTAAAGTGAAAACGAATTGACACAACTTAGAAACAATATCTTGCCATGAAAAGAGTAAAAACCTCAAGATTTAACCCAGTTATAATCTTTTACTAATTTCATTTTGTAGTCACAATCAACTAACCAATCACAGCCTATCTTTTTTCCACAATCACTGCCTATCAAATTTGGAGTCGTAATTTGGACTCTACAGGCCGGTCACTTCGTTCTTGGAAGTATGTTAGTCTTTTCCGGTATACCTGGAGTGCATCTTTGAGAAGTGCTCCCCCTGACAACTACTCCGATACTTCCTTGGTGGAATGTTTGACTGGGTCTCCAAACCACTTTGGCTCATTATTCTTAATTTGTCTAGAGCTTCGTCGTACTCCCAATTCTTCGGCACTGGAGTCGTCAGAAACACTCTGAGGAGGCTCAAATATTGTGTTCCGTTCGGATGCTGGCTGAAAATTTCCTCCGAGATCGTCCCCTTTTTTAGAAGTTGGTCTGCAAGATTCTCCCACTCCGCAGGTGCCAGGTTTCGGTTTTGAAACGTGTCGATGATGTCCTCTGGACGTGTTTGTGAGTCTATCGTCTTTAGTTTGGCCTTATGTCTGGTTTTTGGGTTGGAGCTCCTGTGAACGTCTTTATTCGAGGTATCCAAAGTGGATTTTTAAAGTTCGTTGCTTTTTTTTAACTTTGCTTTTTCCTGGAGTGTTTTTGGAGACCACTGATCATTCATTCAAAAATTTATCATCATCTTGAGAATAATACTGCTTCTTCTTCATTTGATTAGTGAGTTCCTCGCTTTTATATGTATAAAAGTTACAATTGGAAAACTTTAAAACGCCACAATGCTTACGATGTCTTGATGCGTCTAAGCGAGTGTAAACTCAGCCACATTCTAGACATGCGACTCTTTTTCTTTCTTTTCTATTCAGTGATGGCATCTCAATAAGAAAAGAACAGGAGATTTAGAAAGTCCCAAACTTCTAGATAAGATGAGTTGAGCAGCCCTGAAAATAGAATAAAAGTGAACAAAAACAGCAACTTTCTCAACTAATTGATTATAATATCAAAAACAATCAGAATAGATAAGCTATTTAGCCTAGCTGAAACAAAAATCATCCAATCTAACCATGAAGTTTCAAAAGTAACAACCAATCAAAATTGGGCATTACTTTTGAGTAAAATTTTGATCTTTTTTGATATCAATCAATCAGAACTTAGCTTTTTAAGCAAATTTAATGACAAGCTTTCCCCTATTGGGATCATAGACTGGTAACGAGAAAGAGGTCACTCTCCTCTCAACCAGAGAATCCCTAAGTCGAGTCAAGGCCAATATCAGGCTCTCTGGATTCACGTGTTGCTTATCATTGGCCTTAGTAACCAGAAAACACAAATATTTTCCTGGTATATGTGATGCAACAGGGGGCAGCGCTTTTATACCTCCCACACCAGGCCTCTGTTTCCTTAAAAACTCGAGAATCTTATACTCTCTTTTAAAGTCAGCCGCTCGTGCTATTTTGAAGCTTACATCCGCGGTTATCGCTATAGCGCATGTACGTTCCATTAGTATGAAATCGCTGTTCATTATGACGACATTGTTTGAATAATGGTTCTGTAGGTCAAAATAAGTTTTAAAAATTCGTCCAAAAGGTGGTTTTTTAGAGTTTTGGCCCTCCGTTTCCAGTTCTCCGATTTGCCAATTTTAATTAATTTAATGACCAGATCTTTGTTATGGTTGAGTCCTACGCCACTCCCTGGACAAAATTATCCATCGACGTCCCCGTCGATCGCCCAAAATCGAGCAGATCGAGGTTGGATTCCGGAACGCAAAGAGGACCATCTGGAGCGACCCAGTTGGACTCGGTATTGTCATGGCTGACGTATTTGCTGCCGTCTTGACGTATCCTGAATCATCAAGATTGTCTCATTAGGGTCTGCCGGCAGATCATGGAGCCATTCTAGCACTCGCAAGTTCGTTAATTCTTGCTCATGAGTCTGCTCCACCTCTGGTTTGAACTCTACTTCTGGTTCGGAGCGATCGTCCATCCAATCTTGATCCACGTCATTGACTAAGTCGATCTCTCGTGGTACCGCTACTTCATCCAGTCCCACCGGTGAGTCCATCATATCGCTTAAAACTATCCTGTCTATGACGAAATCCCCGCCATACGGGTTGTACTTTTTCTTGTTCCCTCCTTTTTTGCCCTGCCGTGTCTCTATGGTGACAGGAAGGTCAGGCTGTACTCCTTTTTCAAATTTCTTCTGGGCAGTCCCAGTCCTCTTCGGCATAAGGTAGAGTTTCGTCGTCCACTTCCAATCGCTCGGTCAACTCCAGATCCAGTGGCAGATCGCAAATATCTACCACCTCTTTCCCGTCGTTTTTGTTTCCCACTTCACAAGCAGGATCCACTATCAAATAGTCTCCCTATTGTCAGCTGGGATGCACCAGTCCTCTAATGAGGCATTGTGCGGTTTGATGTTTTCGTAATGAGCTGCTCGTCCGGTGATCAATCGATGAAAACGACCTCCTTGGTGCACTTCTGTTATTTGAAATGGACCACGCCATTCTTTCAGTAATTTTTGGTTCCTTTTGATAAAACTACTTCCTGGAACATCCAGACATAATCGCCAACCTAGTAAGCTTTTGCCTCTGCAGTCCTTTCATCAAATTTTCTTTTTTTTTGTCTAATTTGCGTGTTCCTACTGCATAAGTCATTGAGGTCCTGCTGCCTTCCAATAACATTACGCACGTACGTTTGCGGTGCTGTTTTCTTCCCTTCATACTCAGGGTAGAAGAATGTTAACGGAAGAGCTTTTTCGTGACCAGTTAGCATCAAATGTGGACTTATTCCCGTGGTGGAATGCTCTGTGCTGTTGTAAGCACACATCACTTGCGGCAAGTGTCTATCGCAGTCATCCATGTAGCGTGAGCAATAATTTCTCAACATGGATACCAACGTGCGATTTTGCCTTTCAGCTAGGCCATTCGTTTGTGGGCAATAAGTGGTCGAGTGGGCCTCTGTCACCTGCGGCCTCTTCATTAACTCCTTCGTGAAATCATCCACGATTGCTTTGCCATTGTCTGATTGGAAGGTAATGGGGCAGCCGTGTCTGGCTATCCACACATTTATCAAGTGATCGCATGTTTCTTCCGCTGATGCTCACATGCAGGGGCTGCCTCTGCATATTTCGTGAAATGATCCATTATTACCAGCGCTTGATTGTAGCCTGTGGCTGTCATGCATATCTTCTTATGATCAATTTGCATTACTTCGTTCAGTCCCGATGACACTATTGACTGCAGGGCGAACCTCAATTTCCTGAGGTTCTTCGCTTGTTGACACGACAAGCATGCAGCGATCCGTTTTTCACAAGCTTTTTTCAAACCAGGCCATTCGAATCGTTTCTGTATCCTGTTGCACACTTTGTCCACGCCTTGATGGCCCATCTGATCTTGTGAACGAAAGAGCAATTCTGTCTGGTATAACTGTGGTAACACTATCGAATTATACTTGTAAAGGACCTTGTGCTCTTCCTTGCGTTTACAGTCTACGATTCGGTCTTTGTTCAGGTACAACAAATCCATTCTCTTCATGTAAAATTGCTTCAATATCTTATAGCTGTCTTCCTCTAAATATCCTTGTCAAGTGCTTTATACTCGATTCCTCTCTTTAGATTGCTCGTCATTCTGTCATTTGGTTGAGCTTCTAGGAGATCCGACAGCCGGTATCTGGCTTTCAGATACGTCTTAACCACGTTCAATTGTTCGATTATTACCTCCGGTGCATGGGCATCATCCATAAACTTGACACACCAAATCTTCTTCAAAGGTGTTGCCTCCTGCACAGATGGGTCCAAGTTGGTACGAACGACCTTACCATGTGGTAGTATTCTGGTTGGGCCTTTCGACACTGCTATCAGTTCAAGCTCATCTGCGTCATTATTCACAACAGTGCCATCCTCATCGGAGGAATACCTGTCTCTGTCCGGGTCCTGATGCAATTCCCGGACCAGCCCGCGCTGTTTCCATTCAGACAATAAGGAATGAATCGTAATCTCCTAACATTGTCTCCCCGGACAAGTCGTCCTGTACGGGCTCGAAAGTACCTGACTACCCGGACATTGTCTCGTGTCCAAATGAAAAATCCAAGCTCGGCTCATACTCTTCCCTCGCATCCGTGAAATGTACTCTTCTCGCGAAGATGGATTTCGACTTGAATCTGACTTCTTCAGTGGCTTGGACCTGGGTTGATGTCCAATGTTCTGTGAACGAAGTCCTCAATAAGACCTCTTTCGGCATTGAGTTCGCCAGCTGGTTCACTATCGACAGGCAATCCCGTTCAACGCCTCGACTGCGAATGGTCACTGGCCTCTTCTCTGTTCTCTCAGTGACGGTCAACCACTGCATGGTTTCCATCCACTCACAATCATGCCTATCCACTTCCCATCTATTAAGTCACGGAGCTTCGCTATGACGTCAGGCGCCATTTTCACTGTCCTATTTTGCAGGGCTATGCTGTTTATACCCAACCTGGTAAGCTCTTGCTGTACCAGATTGGATCGGACTAGCAGATCCAGAGGAACAGGCTCACCCCTGGCCAAAACCTTTATCTCAGCGGACGTCTCCACCGGAAGTTCAGGGTGTCCTGGTATGGGGTGCCCTGACTTGTCTAGCCACCTAGTGAGTATTAGTTTATCGTAGGTTTACTTATCTAGGAATGAAAACCCGACTGTGATTTCTGCTTGGTTAGCCTGCTTCTCTTCTAATCGCTTGTAGAACTCTGTCTTTTTGCTGAGGCTATCAGCTTTCTGGTGCTTTTCACGGGTACGGTGCTCTATGATCATGTGGTATAGGTCCAGGCGCACGATCCAACGACCAATATAACTTTGATCCATCGAATACGTTTTCAGCCGGGCAAGAGCACGATTATCCACACGCAACTTAAAGTGAGCACTCCCCAAATAGGCTCTGTATTTTTCCACGAAAAAGATCACCGCGAACATTTCCGCTTTTGGCGCACCATACTTCATTTCGGTATCGCTCAGGACCTTACTTACATAGGCTATCGGACGGAGAACCGTTCTCCCGTTCCTTTCCTGCTCCTGGTGAAGTATGCCCGATATCGCAACCACTGATACATCCGTGTCTAACACAAACATCACCTTCTCTGTTGGCATGCCGGGGACCGGTGCCTCGCAAAGTTCGCGTTTAATATTTTCAAATGAAACTTGTCCAAGTGAATTTTTTACCCTTGTTTCTCATCAACTGCTGCTTAGAGTATATCTTATCGGCGTATCCCTTGATAATAGTTAGAAAATCCCAAATTGCTCATCATTTGCGTGTCTGACTTAGGCGCCTTCCAGGTCAAAACCGCTTCGACTGCTTCGGGATCCGGTCTTTCTCCATGCTTATCCACAAGGCGGCTCAGATACTTTATTGAGTCTCCGAGGATTTCACACTTGGAGAGTTTACACTTCAGGCCCGCATGTTTCATGCAAGTGAACACTTCATTCAACCTCTCTATATGACCTCCAGGGTTGGTGTTGCTATCACGACATCATCGACGTAACACCAGATGAGGTTCCCGTTTTTTTTATTACTATTGTGAGTGCCTGGGCCATAAGTCGCTGGAATGTGGACGTCGCGTTGCACAATCCGAACGGCATCTTCTTCCACTGGAACAACCCCAGCTCGCACGCGAAGCCCGTTTTCTCCCGATCTTCCACCTGACTGGCACTTGGCAGAACGCAGAGCCCAAATCCAACGTCGCGAAGAACTTCGCGTCCCCCAGCTTGGAAAGGCTCTCATCGATGCAGGGAATCGGGTATGCGTCCTTTATCGTCACTGCATTCAGGTAACGGAAATCTCAAAAACAACTTGAGTTGCCCGTTTCTTCTCGGTCCTGACCACGCCACAAGCCCACTGGGACTTCGATGGCTCAATCAAGTCGTACTCCATTAACATCTCGATTTCTTTCCTGCACGCTTCTGAGTTAAGTGGGGTCAAACTCCTCGCCCCTTCCCTATGAGGTACCGAGCCCTCTTCTATCTCAATCTCGTGTTCTACAAAATTGCACCAACCTATATCGGCCTTATGCTTCGAAAAAACGTATGCATTCCGATTAAGCACCGCTGTAAGCAAATCTAGTTCTTTGTCCGATAATTTACCCTTCAGATGTTCTATCTCGGGCAGGACATTTTTATTTGCTGTTTACTCTGTTTCTGTTGGTCTCTCGGGAAAAATCGAACAACCAGACAACCCATCATCTGTCTCCGACTTCATTGAAAACAATTTCTTAGAAGATTCCAATTCATTTATTCTCTTCAGTACACACTCCTGGTCCGGGTGCAAGGAAGGGACATTTAGTTACATCAAACTTTTTTAAGTTCTCCACACTCCGAAAGTCTGTCTTCAGAGGCAAGGCGTAGCCAAGTTTCTTTCCCCTCTGTATTGTCACTGTGGTTCCTTCTGGGTTCAACAACACAGTCCGCTCTGAGTGAGTGTGAAGCTTCTTCCTAAAAAAGCTGAGCTCTTACTGTTTGGATTTGGTACCAGACTCAACTGTCTGTCATTATTGTTTTCATTCAAGTTCCTCATCATAAACTTCGCTACTATGGCTTGGCTTGGCTTCAATCTAACTTTTTGAATCTAATTTTTTGACTTCAAGCTAACTTCAATCTAGCGATTCAGCAAGATGTCGAATATCTTGCGAGCGCTGTACCGTTCACTCGACCTCTTCGCCATTACACAACTTAGGGCGGTACCCCAAGTTGCTTTTCAATGCGCTGCATTCGTGTTTCTTTGAGAGATTCTATTCTTCAAAAGATAACTTCATCACCTCAATCCAAGTATAAATGCAGCCGTCTGACTCGTCCATGTATGACTTCGGCTTTTTGAGTGTCCTCCTTGACCTCTCTCCTCTCTCGGTTGAATTTGTGAGCTTTGTGATGATTGTTTCAAGGGATCTATTCAGAGGTTCAAACATCGAAACTCCTGCGAGACTGTCACTGATCTGACTTGTGGCACAGTGGGCAATCGTGTCTCCGGGGTGGCATCCGCCTCCGGCAGGACCGGGTTTGTCCAACCTGGCCTCAATGGGGCTGCCCTGGGCCGCTCCCTATGCTTAGATTCGTAATTCTTCTCGAAATTTGCTGGGTCCCGGCATAGCTGCGTGCTACGTCTCCATCATTTGTTGGCGTGAGCGCTCCCTTCGAGCGGAACGCTCCTCCCGATCACCCCCGTTTAAGATCTCTACAAGCTTCCGCAACATCAGATCAGGTTTGGCATCCAACCTTTTTTCCAGGCTAGTTATCGTATGAGCATAGGTATTATCGTGATCGTTCAGCAGTCGCTCGATCTCTCTTGTCATCCTAATTTCTCTTTCTTCTGGCTCATTAGTTGCTTGAGCCAAGCTCTCCACTAGGCATTGATTGGTGTAAAGAATCAATTGAGCCTGATCGACTCTCGCCTGCGACTTCACGTTCGTTAGCTCTAATTGCTGTAACGGTTTTGAGCCCTCGATTTTATGAGCAAATATTCGCGCGACTTCATCCGCAAATCATCGGGCGTGGGTACCTGGTCAAGCGACAAGATGAAGTGTGTGGCTAGCATGGTTTTCAGCTCCTCAGTCTTTACTCCATCCATAAACTTCGAGGCAATCGCCCAGTTTCGCTCCGATATTCTCTCATCAGGATTGCTTCTCCTTCTGAGTAGTTCAAGGTCGTCCAAAAACTTGTCTATGGATTTGTCATCTCTTTGACGCCTCTTTTCGAACTTCACCATAGCCTGATGTCCTTGCACACCAGAGGCGAAGCGAATCAGCATGATGTCAAATATCTTGCGAGCGCTGTCTCGTTCATTCGACCTTTTCGCCATTACACAACTTAGGGCGGTACCCGCCAGGTTGCTTGTCAATGCGCTGCATTCCTGTTTCTTTGAGAGATTCTCTTCTTCAAAAGGTAACTCCATTACCTCTATCCAAGTTTCAATGCAGCCATCTGACTCGTCCCTGTATGACTTCGGCTTTTTGAGTGTCCTCCATGACCTCTCTCCTCTCTCGGTTGACTTCGAGAGCTTGGTGATGAATGTTTCAAGGGATCTATTCAGAGGCTCAAACATCTAAGCATACATCGTTGTGTCCTTCGAGACTGTAATCAGATCTGGCATTGATCTGATTTGTGGCACAGTGGGCAATCGTGTCTCTGGGGTGGCATCCGCCTCCGGCAGGACCTGGTTTGTCCAACCTAGACTCTATGGGGCTGCCCTGGGCCGCTCCCAATGCTTAGATTCGTAAGTCGTTCTCGAACTTTGCTGGGCTCCGACATAGCTGCGTGCTCCGTCTCCATCATTTGCTGACGTGAGCGCTCTCTTGGGGCGGAATGCTCCTCCGGATTACCCCCGCTCAAGATCTCGTCAAGCTTCCGCATCATCAGATCAGATTTGGCATCCAACTTTTTTCCAGGCGTGTCAACGTAAAAGCATAGGTATTATCGTGATCGTCAGCAGTCGCTCGATCTCTCTTGTCATACTAAGTTCTCTTTCTTCCGACTCCTTAGTTGCTTGAGCCAAGCTCTCGGTTAGGCATTGAGCGGTTTACGAATCAGTTGATCCTGATCGACTCTCGCCTGCGACTTCACGTTCGTTAGCTCATCTCGCAATTTCTGTTGACCCGGGTGAGCCCTCTCCTCGACTCGATCTATTCTCTTAGTCATGTCTCGTCGCAGCTCTTCAAGGCCTGTCCTTACGACAGCAAACAAGTCACTTATCTCGCCAGCCGCCTCCGTTACCTGGGTGAGACCCAGAGAAGATGAGGTCAACTGGGGTTGTAGCCTGGTACTTGATGACGCGCCGCCCTCATGTGTTTCCATCGACATCATCAACCTGTCGAACGTCGAGGACACTCCTACGGTTATCCAATCAGAGATCGGACTGGTCGGCGAGTTGGACAACGCTTTCCTGCTCTTGTCACCTCTTGGGTACGGCGTGAAGTCAACATCCGGATGAGCTATCTCCAGATGGTCTTTACTGGAAGATAAACCTTCAGTTTGTAGTGACGCCATGCGCTCGTCGTACAAAGAATTCCAGCTTTTCTTGGTTTTCGAGCTCGTTTGTTCTTCACTCGGTATTGACATCATCGAATTCTTGCTCTGATTGACTAGAGATGATCGTTCTTTTCTCTACTTGTTGCTCTTAGTCTCTGATTTGGACATTCCCCTGAACAAAACTTCTTCTCTCGGTTCGACCTCGGATTACTCCGAGGCCTCCTCCCTTCTTTCAACCTCCTCCTGTTCAAAGTCCTCGCCTGGCTCAAAATCGGATCGGATCAGCGTTTGTTCCCCTTCCTCGAAGATGTCTATAAGCGTTTCGCTCGTCGGTCCGGCCTCAACACTTCTCACCGAGGTCTTCTTTTATGTGCTCCCGGATTGCCCAAGCTTTCCTATTGAGTAGCTCAAGGCAACCACACAACCAAAATAACAATCGAAAAAAAATTTGCTTCGGGTTCTTCTGATAGACCCGATCTAGAATCCAAAGTTAATCACGAATTTCCGGGTCAAATGGGCTCCTGTAACTCTAATATGCACGCCCGTTGGCAGATGACCTTTTATTCCGACTCTAAATGGATATTTTAGTCGCTCAAACTGCCCCAGAAAGTATCCCTACGTTTTCAATAAGGAGGGTTGTTAAGAGGCTTAAGACACTTAGCCTACTTCGGAGGGTTACTTCGGAGGGCACCTTGGTCACCCAAGTGACTTCGGAGGGTCCCCTATAACTCACTGAGGAGGGTCAATAAGAGGCTTATTATGCTCCGGAGGGTTATTTCGGAGAGTTCCTTCAAAATTTTAAATTTTTTAAAGTTCACTCAGGAGGGTCTCCAATTAGTCTCAGAAAGTTTCAAAACAAACTAAATTCTCTGTGGGGGGTTGTTTTAACTTCTTCGGAGGGTTTCGTGGAAAATTTCCACTAAGGAGGTTTGCTAAGAGGCTTAGCTGACTCCGGAGGGTTGCTTCGGAGGGTTCCCCAAAAATCAAGAAAACGGATTATTCTACCACTGTAAAGCCTCCAAATGCGGTCTAACTGACGTAAAACCAGGGTGTCTGACTAGGTCAACCATCCCAGTAGGATAAAAAGGTGATCTAGTAAAATTTTCTTCCGCTCGGAGGGTTCCCTAAAATTTGGATCCTCCGAACCAACAAAAAAAAAGTTTTTCTTTCCCGAGATTATCAACCCGAAAATGGTTGCGGTTCAAGAAAGTGGTCAAAAACGTCGACTTATGCTTTCAAATTATTCCGATCGGTTGGCTAGTCTTTGAGAAGTTGCCAAAAACACGTTCGTCAAATCGACCTTTTTCGGCAAAAAACCGGACCAAAATTGGTTCGGAAAGAAAAATTTGGCCAAAAACTATCCAATTTGGACCCGCCGATTCCTTTCTTTTCCTATCTTTAAGTCGTTAGCTCAATCTAAGGAGCTATTCGGAGGGTTACTCAAAAATCTTTCTGGCAACCGAGCACGTTATGCTAGCATGTTCCTAACGCAAAACTTTCATTGCATTAACTCTAAAAACTCAAAACTCAATCCTCAAAACAGATTGAAAAAAATCGGAAAACTATCATTTTGTGCTAAGTCCTTTTCACGCGGTTTCTCTAGTTAGAGGGATCGAACTACGTAGTGACTCCCTGTCTAAAGGCTGTTTGCTGTTCGGAGAAGCTCGGATATCTAAAATTTTGGTGTTTGATACTTTGGTCGAAAATCAGTAATTTTAGACAAAATGGGGGTGTTTCTCGGGTCTAAATAGGAGATAATTAACATATAAGAAGGATGATTATCTATTAGTAGTCGTTAATCAATAATACTATACCATCGTTTGCACCAAAATACCCGAAGTAAGACCCTTAACTCGGAAATTCGCAATCGATGGAGAGTGCAATCGGACCGCGCCAATTGTGCCCCCCACCACTTAAGTTTTAACAAAATAGTACCCGAACGATGCTAAAACTGGGTCAACGATACCGAACAGTCGTTGTGGATGTTGTCCCTGATGTCCCTGTAGAGTCTGGAACACGTCGGTCATCTTGCCACTCTACCCTCCGGTCACCGGCAAAATCTCCAATAACGTGCTTAAATGCTCAAAAAACACTCAAGAGAGGGTACCTAACCCGCCACCAAAACACTTGATCTCTCTATCAGAAATGATATGACTCAATCTGAAATAACAACAAATAGAAAGGTCAGATCTCATCTTGTCCGGAAATAACATATAAACTGTCACTTTATGTTTTTTATTGTTTTTGGTGTTTTTTGGATTTTTTTACTGTTTTTTGTATTTTTTTCTTTTCAGATATTTTATTTTTGACTTTTTCTTGGTTATACACTATTTTTGTTCGGTTTTACGCTTCCTCTTTAATTCTTTTTGGTCCCGGGACCTTGGGATAAGCGGGCTCTAGACTTCCCACCTAACCCTTCGGCCCCGGAATTTTCGGTCATAACAAAGTTAAAAAGCTAAATAGTACTAGGCGGAGGGTCGGCACCTTCCCTCTAGTGCAACAAATCTTGAGGCCTCTAATCCGGGCATACGTCCGGAGTGGAGTGTTCGTCGCTGAAAGGTTTGCTGATCATGGTGGTCTTATGCCTTTAACAGGCCCACCATGGAGCGCCATAAAAACGTCTATGTAACATTCGCCCAAATACTACACAATGACGGAGCGTAGAAAAAACACATTTTAACGACTAGCAGGCGTCAATTACTTTAATTCTACTCGTTTTTCACCATCTCGACCTAGCCAGTTGATTTTCTGGTCTGTTTAGGGCTAAGTAAAAAGTTACTTTTTTCAGGCCATCAGTCAAACCACTTTTAATCAGCTTTCGTTTACATGCGATTACAACCACATAGCTGGTTCTCGGATCCTCAGTTTAATTGATGGATGTTAAAAACACGGCTTGATTATCCTATTTCGTTATGTTTTGGTGAGAGTTCTATTTTAAGTCCATTGGAGATGGATTGACCCTTTCTTCTTTCTAGCTACTCATATTCTAAAACATCAATCAATACCGATAATAATTCAAATTGTTTATGGCATCAGAGTAATTAAAAAGTCAGTTATTTATAGTCCTTCACCGTATACTGTCTCTGGGGAGCCGATCCTCGCCCTCCGTGATTTTCCTGTAATAACGTCGTTATTACTCCCAATTCGCATTTCTCAAAAATGTGACGTCACAATTCGAATTTTTTAAAATATAAAATTACCGAGTATTCTGACCCTCCTTTGCAACAATATCCAACCATTAAGACCTCTAATTTTACTTTAGTGTTGTGTCGGAATGGCACAAATGTTTTCAACTAATTATACATTTTTGTGTGTAATTTCGCTCAAATAGGACACAATTTACTTTTTGATAAAAGCAGTAATCTTCATTGCTTCATTCTCTTTGGAAGTGAAAAGTCGAGTCTGAATGTAGGACGGCTTGTTCACATTGTAATTCGTGATTGTTACACTCACCCTCTCATGTTGTATGCTGCTATTTCATATACCCTTTTACAGATGTCAAGCTCCTGATCCATAGTTGATTCTTTGCCAGTTTTGGCTTCATATATAGGTACGAGTCCAAGGTTTTCAGCATCGTGAATAACGGTATTCCGGATTGCTGATTTTGCTTCTCCTTATTTTTCACTAGAGTAGATTTGTTGAAACTTTTCAAATTGTCCCAAATCGTTAATTTTGAATAGTTGAAAGCAGGGTTCAAAATAAATTTTCCCCTTGTAAGTTTTTTGGAACCAAACAAACATCCCAATTATTGTTTGATTTTTGAGAATTCAATATAAATGGGACTAGTGCCTTTTCTTGGGTACATATTGGAAGAGAAAAATGATCAGATGAAGAGAAATGATAGAAATTAATTTGAGATTAAATGGAAAAAGAAGTAAACAACATGAATCATTAAATTAACCATAAAAGAAACTAGAAGTTTTTGAGTGAAGTGAATAAAAGTTTTTGAGTGAAGTTTCCAAATATGGAATTGTGCAGGTGTTAGTGTTCTTGAATAATTCCACAATTCTCAGCAAAAATCATTACTCCGGATGGCTGCTGCTATCTGTCAAGCTCTTCTCAGCTTTTTTTCAGATTTTTGTCAAAAGTCGCTATTTATTTCCGTTTCCGTTGATTTTTACAAAAAATATATGGTACCTCAAGATTATTGTCTTTCTACCCACAATTTTTACTGTTTTTTGGAGAAATGTAAATTCAAATACTTCTGATTGGTTCATCTTTCGATCAAACTTTATCGATTGTCCTTATACTCTGTACAAATACAGATTTGATTCGAATAATATTTCACCAACTGGCAAAATTTTCAATCTTGACCGCGCTGTTCATCACAATTTGAAATGAAAAGGAGCAAGAAAATAGCCAAGTGTTGCAAAGAAAAAACTGTTACGCAATAAATTCCAACGTCATGATTTATGTTCTAACCAAAAACTAGATTCCACACAAACTATTGGTTCAGCTTTTCTGGAAAGAGTTGGTAAATTCACATATTTTCTCTCTTATGCTTAAAAAAGTTCACCGTTGCTAAGGAATTTCCAAAAAAACTCTTCAATCGAATAGGTTTTCAACCAGGCAAGAGCACGATTATCCACACGCAACTTAAAGGGAGCACTCCCGAAGTAGGCTCTGTATTTTTCCACCAAAAAGATCAGAGCGAACTTTTCCGCTTTTGGCGCACAATACTTCATTTCGGCATCGCTCAGGACCTTACCCGATATCGCAATGCCCGATCCGTGTCTAAACCAAACATCACATTCTCTGTTGGCATGCTGGGGACCGGTGCCTCGCAAAGTTCGCGTTTAATATTTCCAAATGAAACTTGTGCCTCATCAGTCCAAGTGAATTTTTTACCCTTGTTTCTCACCAACTGCTGCTTAGAGTATATCTTATCGGCGTGTCCCTTGATCAACTCTCGATAATAGTTATAAAAACCCAAACTGCTCATCAGTTGTGTGTTTGTCTTAGGCGCCTTCCAGGTCAAGACCGCTTCGACCGCTTCGGGATCCGGTCTTTCTCCCTGCTTATCCACAAGGCGGCTCAGATACTTTATTGAGTCTCTGGGGATTTCACACTTGGAGAGTTTACACTTCAGGCCCGCCTGTTTCATGCAAGTGAACACTTCATACAACCTCTCTATATGATCCTCCAGGGTTGGTGTTGCTATCACGACATCATCGGATAAACACCAGATCAGGTTCCCGTATTTTTTTGTTTTATTTGTGAGTGCCTAGGCCATTAGTCGCTGGAATGTGGGCTTCGCGTCGCACAATCCGCACGGCATCTTCTTCCACTGGAACAATCCCAGCTCGCACGCGAAGCCCGTTTTCTCCCGATCTTGCACCTGACTGGCACTTGCCAGAACGCAGAGCCCAAATCCAACGTCGCGAAGAACTTCGCGTCCCCCAGCTTGGGAAGGCTATCATCGATGCGGGGAATCGGGTATGCGTCCTTTATCGTCACTGCATTCAGGTAACGGGAGTCTCAACAAAACCTGAGTTGCCCCCTTTCTTCTTGGCCATGACCACGCCACAAGCCCACGGGGACTTCGACGGCTCAATCATGTCGTACCACATTAACATCTCGATTTCTTTCCTGCACGCTTCAGACTTATGTGGGGTCAGTCTCCTCGCCCCTTCCCTATGAGGTACCGAGCCCTCTTCTATCTCAATCTCGTGTTCTACAAAATTACACCAACCTATATTGGCTTTATGCTTCGAAAAAACGTATGCATTCCGATTTAGCACCGCCGTAAGCAAATTTAGTTCTTTGTCCGATAATTTACCCTTCAGATGTTCTATTCCAGGCAGGACGTTTTTATTTAATGCTAACTCTGTTTCTGTTGGTCTCTCGCGAAAATTCGAACAACTAGACAACCCATCATCTGTCTCCGACTTCATTGAATACAATTTCTTAGAAGATTTCAATTCATTTATTCTCTTCAGTATACATTCCTGGTCCGGGTGCAAGGGACATTTAGTTACATCAAACTTTTTCAAGTTCTCCACACACCGAAAGTCTGTGTTCAGAGGCAAGGCGTAGCCAAGTTTTTTCCCCTCTGTATTGTCACTCTGGTTGCTTCTGTGTTCAACAACATACTCACACACAGTCCGCTCTGAGTGGTTGAGAAGCTTCTTCCTAAAATAGCCGAGCTCTTACTGTTTGGATTTGGTACCAGACTCACCTGTCTGTCATTAATGAGTTCATTCAAGTTCCTCATCTTAAGAGGCTTGGCTTGACTTCAATCTACCTTTTCGATTCAGAAAAATTGACACCTTTGCCTGGTTAATTAAGATCTTATTAAGAAATTTCTTTTCATAGTTCCTCTCCGCATCTTTGATCCTGATCAATCCGTCGTCGAGGTAGATCGTGACATCAAAGTTGCTTACGAATTCCCTCCCCAGGATGAAATGATCTGATTCATCCAAATTTTCCACTGCCAGGAAGCTCATCCAAAGATGTCTTCCTCCAAGCTGCAGTGATATGATCGGGGTCTGTCCTAACACATGATTGCTCCCTGATTGGCAGCTGCCAGTCTGATGTTTGTCGGTATCCAATCCGACCTGTCGAAGCCCATATCAGTCAAGGTGCCTGCCCTGCACATCGAGCACATGTGGTGCCAGATCGGCTTCGCAACCTATGTGAACAGCATCCTGCTCAAGTATGGCGTTATGTCCGATTCGTCGCACCTTCAGCTCTTCTCGACCAATATAAATCCGGCCTACTTGATCACTTGCATCAGTCACGTGAGCCTTCGTGTAGATGTTAATGCCGTCCACATTCATCAGAATCGGATAGCGGCCATGGACCTCAATGTAATGTCCATGTACTCTCATTAGTCTTGGACCTCCTGTCGTGAGCAGCGCTCGCACTGCCATGGCATCCAACTTGGGATCCTTCTCCCTCAGGTAGTCCGCATAAATGTCCAGGTGTACCAGCGTGATATCGTACGGTTCACTCAAGTTCTTGAACACCTGGTGCCCTGCGACGACTGAAATAATGGACATTATCTTCGTTCCTTCTTTCATCATGCCAAAGGTTTTACCCGATATAACAGTTAGCTTTAGTCCCTGTTTTCTGGGTTCCCGTTTGTCCTCTGCTTTCGTTGTTTTCCCCAGAAAGTAAACTTCTTTCCGAAGATCTGTACTTTCTAGTTCCGACCTTACCCATTGCTCAACTGTCTTCGTGCCTAGCCGCTGTTGGACATTCTGTAATGCTGTCCTTGCCGCCAAGCCATAATCCACCTTGAGCGGGCCGGCGGACTCCGCCTCCAGCCTCGAGGCTATCGCCGCATCAGGCAATTTCTTTCATGTTTTGCTTGTAAATAGAACAGGAGGAAACATGGTGGTCCATCGAGCCGCAATTCGCACATGACCTCCTCTTATCCTTGTCGTCACGAGGTCTGTACCAACTGGAGTTCGCGCCAGTGTTTGTTCCGCTGTAGTTGTCATAATCGCTGTAACGGTTTTGCGCCCTCGGTTTTATGAGCAAATCCTCACGCGACTTCATACGCAAATCATCGGGCGTGGGTACCTGGTCAAGCGACAGGGTGAAGTGTGTGGCTAGCATGGTTTTCAGCTCCTCAGTCTTTGAACTTCGAGGCAATTGAACTTCGAGGCAATTGACAAGTTTCGCTTCGATATTCTCTCATCGGTATTGATTCTCCTTCTGAGTAGTTCAAGGTCGTCCAAAAACTTGTCTATGGATTCGTCATCTCTTTGACGCCTCTTTTCGAATTCACCATATCTTGATGTCCTTGCACACCAGAGCCGAAGCGATTCAGCAAGATGTCAAATATCTTGCGAGCGCTGTCTCGTTCATTCGACCTCTTCGCCGTTAAACAACTTAGGGCGATGCCCTCCAGGTTGCTTTTCAATGCGCTGCATTCCTGTTTCTTTGTGAGATTCTTTCCTTCAAAAGCTAACTTCATCACCTCTATCCAAATATAAATGCAGCCATCTGACTCGTCCATGTATGACTTCGGCTTTTTGAGTGTCCTCCTTGACCTCTCTTGACCTCTCTCCTCTCTCGGTTGACTTTGAGAGCTTGGTGATGTTTGTTTCAAGGGATCTATTCAGAGGTTCAAACATCGAAGCATACATCGCTGTGTCCTGCGAGACTGTAGTCAGATCTGGCACTGATCTGACTTGTGGCACAAAGGGCAATCGTGTCTCCGGGGTGGCATCCGCCTCCGGCGGGACTGGGTTTGCCCAACCTGGCCTCGCTGGGGCTGCCCTGAGCCGCTCCCTATGCTTAGATTCGTAATTCGTTCTCGAACTTTGCTGGGCCCCGGCATAGCTGCGTGCTCCGTCTCCATCATTTGCTGGCGTAAGCGCTCCCTTGGGGCGGAACACTCCTCCCGATTACCCCCGTTTAAGATCTCGACAAGCTTCCGCATCATCAGATCAGATTTGGCATCCAACCGTTTTTCCAGGCTAGTCATCGTATGAGCATAGGTATTATCGTGATCGTTCAGCAGTCGCTCGATCTCTCTTGTCATCCTAATTTATCTTTCTTCTACTGTTTAGTTGCATGAGCCAAGCTCTCCGCTTGGCATTGATCGGTGTTACGAATCAATTGAGCCGAACGACTCTCGCCTGCGACTTCACTTTCGTTAGCTATAATTGCTGTAACGGTTTTGCGCCCTCGGTTTTATGAGCAACTATTCACGCGACTTCATACGCAAATCATCGGGTGTGGGTACCTGGTCAAGCGACAGGGTGAAGTGTGTGGCTAGCATGGTTTCCAGCTCATCAGTCTTTACTCCATCCATGAACTTCGAGGCAATCGCCAAGTTTCGCTCCGATATTCTCTCATCGGGATTGCTTCTCCTTCTGAGTAGTTGAAGGTCGTCCAAAAAAACTTGTCTATGGATTCGTCATCTCTTTGACGCCTCTTTTCGAACTTCACCATGTCCTGATGTCCTTGCACACCAGAGCCGAAGCGATTCAGCATGATGTCAAATATCTTGCGAGCGCTGTCTCGTTCATTCGACCTTTTCGCCATTACACAACTTAGGGCGGTACCCTCCAGGTTGCTTGTCAATGCGCTGCATTCCTGTTTCCTTGAGTTATTCTCTTCTTCAAAAGGTAACTTCATCACCTCCATCCAAATTTCGATGCAGTTTATGACTCGTCCTTGTATGACTTCGGCTTTTTGAGTGTCCTCCTTGACCTCTCACCTCTCTCGGTTGACTTCGAGAGCTTGGTGATGAATGTTTCAAGGGGTCTATTCAGAGGCTCAAACATCTAAGCATACATCGTTGTGTCCTGCGAGACTGTAGTCAGATCTGGCTTTGATCTGACTTGTGGCACAGTGGGCAATCGTGTCTCTGGGGTGGCATCCGCCTCCGGCAGAACCGGGTTTGTCCAACCTGGACTCTATGGAGCTGCCCTGGGCCGCTCCCTATGCTTAGATTCGTAAGTCGTTCTCGAACTTTGCTGGGCTCCAGCATAGTTGCGTGCTCCGTCTCCATCATTTGCTGGCGTGAGCGCTCCCTTGGGGCGGAATGCTCCTCCGGATTACCCCCGCTTAAGATCTCCTCAAGCTTCCGCATCATCAGATCAGGTTTGGCATCCAACTTTTTTCCAGGCTAGTCATCGTATGAGCATAGGTATTATCATGATCGTTCAGCAGTCGCTCGATATCTCTTGTCATCCTCTTCTTTCTTCTGACTCCTTAGTTGCTTGAGCCGGTGTTACGACTCAATTGAGCCTGATCGACTCTCGCCTGCGACTTCACGTTCGTTAGCTCATCTCGCAATTTCTGTTGACCCTGGTGAGCCCTCTCCTCGACTCGATCTATTCTCTTAGTCATGTCCCGTTGCAGCTCTTCAAGGCCTGTCCTTACTCCAGCAAATATGTCAGTTGTCTCGCCAGCCGCCCCCGATACCGGGGTGAGACCCAGAGAAGATTAAGTCAACTGGGGTTGTAGCCTGGTACTTGATGATGCGCCGCCCTCATGTGTTCCCATCGACATCATCAACCTGTCCAACGTCGAGGACACTCCTACGGTTATCCAATCAGAGATCGGACAACGCTTTTTTGCTCTTATCATCTTTTGGGTACGGCGTGAAGTCCACATCCAGATGAGCTATCTCCAGATGGTCATTACTGGAAGATAAACCTTCAGTTTGTAGTGACGCCGTGCGCTCGTCGTACAAAGACTTCCAGCTTTTCTTGGTTTTTGAGCTCGTTTGTTCTTCACTCGGACTTATACTTGACATCATCGCATTCTTGCTCTTCTTGACTATAGATGATCGTTCTTTTCTCTTGTTGTTGCTCTTAGTCTCTGATTTGGACATTCCCCTGAACAAAACTTCTTCTCTCGGTTCGACCTCGGAACACTCCGAGGCCTCCTCTCTTTTTTCAACCTCCTCCTGTTCAAAGTCCTCGCCTGGCTCAAAATCGGATCGGATCAGCGTTTGTTCCCCTTCCTCGAAGGGGTTTATAAGCGTTTCGCTCGTCGGCCCGTACTCAACACTTCTTCCTTGATTGCCATCGAGGTTTTTCTCGCTTGTCACTTTCCTTCCGCTCACTCAAAGACCCGCTTGACCTTTAGTCGCTCCGTTATCATCAAAAACGTCGGAAACGCTGCTAAACGAAGATTGGCTACGCCTAGTTTTAAAATTTCGCGTGCTTCCCGTGCTTAGCCTGGGAGTCCTGGTCGTCAATCCTAACGAGTCTCTACACTGCATGTTTTGTAATAAATAGTAATTTTTGTACAAATTGACGACAACAAGTTTAAAACAATTTACTTAACCTCGCCTACTCGACTTCCTCATTATCAAAAATATTCCTTGGATCTCCTGTTGATGATACTAGTTACTAAAATTACACACAAGGCTGACTTATTATTAAGATAATTCTAACTCCACCAAATATCTAGTATAACAGTATCAGAAAATTTTCACAAGATATGACCAATACACAAAACACAATTGATAATCAGATAAGAACATCCTGAAGGTGACAGCGACTTCTCTTCAGTATCAATTTTACCGCCACACTCGTATCAAATCACTGCTTTTTGTTAAAATCAAAAAATTTTTTGTAAAAGAGCAGTGATGATTCAGGATTAGATAAATAAAAATTAGTCTTAGAGAAAAAGACTTCCCTCAATTGGAACACTCCAAAAGAACGAAGTCCAGGACACAGTCTTCTCAAGTGAGTGTGTTTTTGCCTATTACACTCACCAAGGTCTTCTTTTAGGTGTCATGCGATTGCCCGAGCTGTCCTACTAAGTAGCTCAAGACAACCTCTGATCGAAAATTTCTAAAGTCTATGAAAAAGATTTCCCACAGCCGGAATGTCCCAAGTGCACGAGAGCAGAGAACAATTTTTCTTCTCAAGTGAGTGTGTATTTGCTTAATACACTCACCGAGGTCTTCTTTTATGTGCTCACGGATTGCCCGAGCTTTCCTATTAAGAAGCTCAAGGCAACCATACAACCAAAATAACAATCGTAAAAACATTTGGTTCGGGTACTTCTGATAGACCTGATCTAGAATCCGAAATTAATCACAAATTTCCGGGTCACAAGGTGGGCTCCTGTAAATCTAATATGCACGCCCGTTGGCAGTTGACTTTTTATTCCGACTCTAAATGGTTATTTTAGTTGCTCAAACTGCCCCAGAAGGTACCCCTAAGTTTTCAATAAGGAGGGTTTTTAGGAGGCTTAAGTCACTCCGGAGGGTTACTTCGGAGGGTTGTTAAGACACTTAGCCTACTTCGGAGGGTTACTTTGGAGGGTACCTTAGTCACCCAAGTGACTTCGGAGGGTACCCTATAACTCACTAAGGAGGGTCAATAAGAGGCTTATTACGCTCCGGAGGGTTACTTCGGGGGTTTCTTCAAAATTCCAAATTTTTCAAATCTCACTTAGGAGGGTCTCCAATTAGTCTCAGAAAGGGTGAAAACAAACTAAAATCTCTGTGGGGGGTGTTTTAACTTCATCGGAGGGTTTCGTAGAAAATTTCCACTAAGGAGGGTTGCTAAGAGGCTTAGCTGACTCCGGAGGGTTGCTTCGGAGGGTTCCCCAAAAATCAAGAAAACGCAATATTCTACCATTGTCAAGCCTCCAAATACGGTCTAACTGACTTAAATTTAGGGTGGCTGACTTGGTCAACCTTCCCAGTAGGATAAAAAGGTGATCTTATAAAATTTTCTGCTGCTCGGAGGGTTCCCTAAAATTTGGATACTCCGAACCAACATTAAAAAAAGTTTTTCTATCCTGAGATTATCAACCCGAAAATGGTTGCGGTTCAAGAAAGTGGTCAAAAACGTCGACTTATATGTTTCAAAATTATACCGATCGGTTGGCTAGTCTTTGAGAAATTACCAAAAACGCGTTCGTCAAATCGGGCTTTTTTCACCACCTATATGGGTTCTGAAAAACTTTTCCGCAATTCTCAATGAAAGCGCCTAAAAACAATTGAAACGAGCGTAATAGCCCCGTACGGCACTGTAATAATGCAAAAAACCGGACCTAAATTGGTTTGGAAAGAAAAATCGGCCAAACACTATCAAATTTGGACCCTCCGATTCCTTCCTTTTCCCATCTTTAAGTCGTTAGCTCTAGCTATGGAGCAAATAACGAAGGTTTATTCAGAAGTCTCTGTGGCAATCGACACGTTAAGCTAGCACGTTCCTAACGCAAATCTTTCATTGCTCTAACTCTAAATAGTTGATCGTCAAAATAGATTGACGAAAATCGGAAAATTATCAACTTCTGCTAAGTCCTTTTTCACGCGGTTTCTTTTGTTAGAGGAATCGAACAACGTAGTGACTCCCTGTCTAAAAGCTGTTTCCTATTCGGAAAAGCTCGGATATCTAAAATTTTGGTGTTGGATACTTTGCCGAAAATCAGTAATTTTAGACAAAATTGGGGTGTTTATCGGGTCAGGTCTCATCTTGTCCGGAAATAACATATAAACTGTCATTTTATGTTTTTTATTGTTTTTGGTGTTTTTTGGATTTTTTACTGTTTTCTGTATTTTTTCCTTTTCAGATATTTTATTTTTGACTTTTTCTTGGTTATACACTATTTTTGATCGGTTTTACGCTTTCCCTTTAATTGTTACTGGTCCTGGGACCTTGGGATAAGCGGGCTCTAGACTTCCAACTTAAACAACCGGCCCCGGGAATTTTCGGTCATAATTAAGTTGAGAAGCTGAATAGTACTAAGCGGAGGGTCGGCACCTTCCCCCTAGGACAACAAACATTAGAGCCTCTAATCCGGAGCGGAGGGTTCGTCGCTGAAAGGTTTGCTGATCATGATGGTATTATGCCTTTAACAGGCCCACCCATGAGCGCCATTAAAAAAAGTCTATGTTTCATTCGCCCAAATACTACACAGTGACGGAGCGCAGAAAAAGCACATAATAATAACTGGCAGGCATCAGTTACTTTAATTCTACTCGTTTTTCACCGTCTCGAACTAGCCAATTGATTTTCTGGTCTGTTTAGGGCTAAAATAAAGTTACTATTTTCAGATCATCAGTCAAACGACTCTTAATCAGCTTTCGTTTACATGCAAATACAACCACTTAGCTGGTTCTCGGATCCTCAGTTTAAGTGATTGCTATTAAAAACACGGCCTAATTATCCTATTTCGTTATGTTTTGGTGAGAGTTCTATTTTAAATCCATTGGAGATGGATTGACCCTTTCCTCTTTCTAGCTACTCATATTCTAAAACATCAATCAATACCGATGATAATTCAAATTGTTTATGGCATCAGAGTAATTAAAAAGTCAGTTATTTATAGTCCTTCACCGTATACTGTCTCTGGGGAGCCGATCCTCCCCCTCCGTGATTTTCTTGTAATAACGTCGTTATTATTCCCAATTCGCATTTCTCAAAAATGTGACGTCAAAATTCGAATTTTTTAAAATATAAAATTCCCGAGTATTCTGACCCTCCTTTGCAACAATTTCCAACCATTAAGACCTCTAATTCTACTTTAGTGTTGTGTCGGAATGGCACAAATGTTTTCAACTAATTATACATTTTTGTTTGTAATTTCGCTCAAATAGGACACAATTTACTTTTTGATAAAAGCAGTAATCTTCATTGCTTCATTCTCTTTTGAAGTGAAAATCGAATCTGAATGTAGGGCGGCTTGTTCACATTGTAATTCTTGATTGTTACACTCACCCTCTCATGTTGTATGTTCCTATTTCATATACGCTTTTACAGATATCAAGCTCCTCGTCCATAGTTGATTCTTTGCCAGTTTTGCCTTCATATATAGTTACGAGTCCAAGGTTTTCAGCATCGTGAATAACGGTATTCCGGATTGCCAATTTTGCTTCTCCTTCTTTTTCACAAGAGTACATTTGTTGAGACTTTTAAAATTGTCCCAAATTGTTACTTTTGAATAGTTGAAAGCAGGATTCAAAATAAGTTTTCCCCTTGTAAGATTTTTGGAACCAAACAAACATCCCAATTTTTGTTTGATTTTTGAGAATTCAATATAATTGGGACTAGTGCCTTTTCCTGGGTACATATTGGAAGAGCAAAATGATCAGATGAAGAGAAATGATAGAAATGGTTTTGAGATTAAATATAAAAAGAAGTAAACAACATGAATCATTCAATTAACCATAAAAGAAACTAGAAGTTTTTGAGTGAAATTTCCAAATATGGAATTTTGTAGATGTTAGTGTTCCTATATAATTCAACAATTCTCAGCAAAAATCATTATTCCGGATGGCTGCTGCTATCTGTCAAGCTCTTCTCAGCTTTTATTCAGATTTTTGTCAAAAAACCTCTATTTATTTCCGTTTCGGTGATTTTTACGAAAAAAATATATAGTACCCCAAGATTATTGTCTGTCTACCCATAATTTTTACTGTCTTTTGGAGAAATGTAACTTTCACATACTTCTGATTGGTTCATCTTTCGATCAAACTTTATCGATTGTCCTTATACTCTGTAAAAATACACATTTTATTCGAATAATATTTCATCAACTGGCAAAAGTTTCAATCTTGACCGCGCTGTTCATCACAACTTGAAATGGAATGGAGCCAAAAAATAGCCAAGTGTTGCAAAGAAAAGACTGTTACGCAAAAAATTCAAAGGTCACGTTTTATGTTCAAACCAAAAACTAGATTCCACATAAACTATCAGTTTAGCTTTTCTGGAAAGAGTTCGTAAATTCACAGATTTTCTCTAATATGCTTTAAAAAAGTTCACCGCTGCAAAAATTCTCTTCAATTTGTAAACAAAATGTGATGTTTCTTCTGATTTTGAAAAAGCTGCAGAAAATTTTCACATCTTTTAACAAGTTGGAAAAATTGTTTCAATGCAAAACAAAATGCAAAACGTGTTTCACTTTTTTTGACAGAATGCAAAAAGTGTTTAAACTTTTTGACAAGATGCGAAAAGTGTTTCGTTTTTTTTTTTCACAAAATGTGAAAATTGTTTCAATTTTTTCTACAAATAGCGATAATGTTTGATTTTTTTTTGACAAGATGCAGAAACCATCAGGTATTGTTTATTGTGTACAAAATCTTTTTTTCTTCTGTTTTATGAGGTTTTATCTGATCAAAATTTATCAGGTTTTTTTACATGTAGACGAACTTGGAGCACTAAATTAAGTTCTAAATGTTTTTCAATGATTTATTTTGAACTTCTCGTTAAATTAAATTGAGGAAATTATTTAATTACAAAAAAAACGAAGTTAATATCAAAAAACAACTATTTACAAAACACTTTAATCAAAGAGCTGTCAGGAGTTCTGGTTGTCTTCTATCGAACGGGTAGCTGGACGAGGTTGTAGTGGTTTTTGTTGAGCTGGAGGCGTCATTGTTTCTGAGAAAACTCATCTTCATCTACTGTTATGTGGTTTTTGGCTGATCCTGCTTTCTCCCAAGGAAAGAGGAAATCGTCAAATGGTTGAGCCTCATATCTAGAGTCAAGAGTATCATATCTAGTGTCGGGGTAGTTCATTCCCTCGTGCTCAGCCACTTCCTCCATCATTTGCATTTCTCCTATTTGGTTCTCTGTCATGGGCACTTGCATCATATGATGTTCGTTGAAGTCCCTTTGCATCACTTCCACCTTGTGCCAGACTGTTTCCCGCACTTGCATTTGTACTAGATTAGGCGAAAATGTTACAGAGTGCGTGAGGATTCTGTTTTGTACTGAGAAGATCATTACGAGCAATGAATTGAGTAAAAGATACAGACTAAAAACAAAAATACTTTGGAGCTGAGAGGGGGTAGCTGACGGAAAATAAATTGAAACTAAAGGAATTTGAACCAGAGAGACGAGGTAGCTGACGGTAGCTCAGTTGGAAAAAAAGTTAATTTTAGTCAGGAAATATGTTCATTTTTGTGACTGGAAACGACAATGTGTAAAAAAAAAAAATGGGAATTTTTTTCCAATTGGATACGACTTTAAAACAAGAATTTCATAAAAGAAAGCTGAAATCTGATTGGACACGACTACAATCTAAATAAGGAAAATGAATTCTGATTGGTAAAACCCACACATTCGAGTTGAATGTGCCCCTCACTTCTAATTGAATATCATTTTGTTTTCAACTAAACTTCCGTCAACTACCTCTTCTCTCGGCTCTAAATACCTTATTTTGAATTTATATTCCGTCAGCTACCCCCTCTCAGCTCTAAAGCATTTTTGTTTTGAGTCTAAATCTTCTACTCAATTCATTGCTCGAAATGATCTTCTCAGTACAAAACAGAAACCTCATGTACTCTGTAGAACTTTCGCCTGATCTAATACAGATGCAAGTGCTGGAAACAGTCTCCGGAGTTTTTGTGGCATGAATGGACATCCCAATTCAAGTCTGGCATATGGTGGAACTGATGCGAGGGGATTTCATCGAACATCATATGATGCAAGTGCCCTTGACAGAGAACCAACTTGGAGAAATGCAATTGATGGGTGAAGTGGGAATGAACTAACCCGAAACTCCTGACTCTACATATGTGGCTCAATCAGTCGACGATTTCCTCATTCCTTGGGAGGAAGCCGGGTCAGCCGAAAGCACCTTTACAATAGAAGAAGATGAGGGTTTTTCAGAAACAATGACACTTCCAGCTCAACAAGAACAACTACAACCTCGTCCAGCTCTGCGTTCCATAGAGAACCTGCAGAACTCTCGTCAGCTCTTTCATTAAAAATTTTTGTAACTAAATGTTGTTTGGTATTAACTTCCTTCTTTGTAATTAATTAATTTCTTCAATTTCTTTTGAACTATGAGAATACACGAGAAGTTCAGAATAAAACATTGAAGAACAATTAGAACCTAATTCAGTGCTCCAAAATTGTCCACATATAAAGAAATTTTGATAAAATTTTGCACAATTAAAAGGGAAATTACTAGAAATTTGTACAAAAATTAACAATACCTGAAGGTTGTTGCAACATGTCAAAAAAACTCAAACATTTTTTGCACTTTTTTGAAAAAATTGAAAGACTTGTCTCATTTTATCGAAGAAAAGGAAACACTTCTCGGATCTTGTCAAACAAATTGAAACACTTTACGTTTTTTGTCAAAAAAGTGAAACATTTTTTGCATTTTGTTTGGAAAAAATGAAACAATTTTTCCAACTTGTTAAAAATGTGAAAGTTTTTCTGCAGCTTTTTCAAAATCAGCAGAAACATTACATCTTGTTTACAAGTTTGAAAAGATTTTTGCAAATTCTTAAGCACCGCTGAAATTTTTTGTAAGCATATGAGAGAAAATTTATGAAGTATCAAACGTTTTTTAAATTTTTATTGAGAAACTGACATGATCACTATTTACCAATCCATAACCATCAGTAAAACAGTCAACTTTTTTTACACATCATGTTCAAAATTTGAGTTTTGTACTTACGATTTCTTTCCAGAAAAGCTGAACCGATAGTTTGAGTGGAAGCTAGTTTCATATTAGAAAATAATTCTTAACACTTGAGTTTTTTGCGTAACAGCCTTTTCTTTGCAACACTTGGCGTTTTTTCTGCTCCTTTCCATATCAAATTGTGATAAACAGCGCGGTCAAGATTAAATTTTTAGCCAGTTGATAAAATAGCCTTCGAATAGAGTCTGTATTTGTACTGATGTAAAGACAATCAATAATTTGGAAGGTGAACTGAAATTTACCTATTCGTTGTAAAATTTGATTGAAAGATGAACCATTCAGAAGTATGTGGAACTTTTACTTATCGAAAGACCAGTAAAAATTGTGAATAGACACACAATAGTCATGGGGTACTATATAATAAATTTGGCTGAGAACTGTGGATTTATATAGGAACACTAACGCCTACGCAATTCTATATTTGGAAGTTTCTTTCAGAAACTTCTATTCACTTCACTCAAATACTTCTAGTTCCTTTTATGGTTAATTGAATGACTCATGTTGTTTACTTCAATATTCATTTAATCTCAAAACCATTTCTCTCATTTCTTTTCATCTGATCAGTTTGCTCTTGAAAAATGTACTCAAGAGAAGACACTAAACACAATTATATCGAATTCTCGAAAAAAAAAAACAAGAAGTGGGAGTAGTATATGTGTGAAGCGATCAGGCGGGTGGGCGCTGACCCCATGTTATAACATAGGCTATAGAGTGTCCGGTCAGCACCCTATGTATTAACATAGGCTATATATTTCCCAATGTATTAAGATAGGGAATAGGTTTCCCGATGAATTAAGATACCAGGTTTCAGATGGTAAGTTTCAGAAAAATTTTTGGCGCCCGAATTTCCCATGTAGAGATTTCCCTATAGATAACAAATTTATTGTAGGGAAATAGAAACTTCTTAGGGAATATGGTTCCTAAGGTATTACGATGGTAAGGTTTTAGATGGTAAGATGGTAAATTTCAGAAAATTTTTTGATGTTTTTTTAAGTTTTACTTGCAAACACCTTTTTATCTTGAAAAAACAATTTTACATAAAAAAGTCTAAAAAAAATGGAAGGTAAGTTTCAGATGGTAAGTTTCGACAAAAATTAAGTTTCGATTTAGAGTATGGGATCATAAACTTTTATATCACAGAAAATTTTTTTTCTCAAAAGAATCTTTCACATTCTTATTCCATGTTATTTATTTTCTATCAGGTTATCTGGGGAAAATTGTCAAGAGGGGACTATCTTTGACAGGTTAGTTATTCCGCTCCACGGGATATCAGGGAAATCTTGACAGCTCCTCACGGCTGAGACGATGAAGCTTCTCGGTAACAGCTCGTACGGTTATCAAATTATGGACAGATCCAGACACACGATAACCAAATAGCTCGGCGATGAGAAGACACACAAAGCAATAAATGGGAAGTTTTTCAAGCAATTGAATGTTGTGAAAAAAGACTTATATGAAGTAGAACTTTTGAAGTCAACAAATGAACATAGAGAACCAATTATTGTAGGTTTTTTCATTCTTCAATACGCCAAACATAGAATGTTGGAGTTATACTACAACTTCTTCCACAAGTATTGCGATGAGAATAAATTCGAGGAGTTGGATATTGTTACGGACTCTTTGTATCCAGCATTAGCAGAAGATAACCAGAGAAAAAAGCTCAGTGGACACTAATTCGCCAAAATGATTGTAGAGATGACTTTATAGCTGATGCAGATAGGAATTTTTTCCACGTACATGCTGCGGTGTTCACAAAAATCATGACAAACGAGAGCCTGGATTATTCAAAGAAGAAGTTTGCTGAACTGAAATGTTGTGCCTGTGCAGCAAGACGTATTGCTGCTAATATAGTAAGAGCGACAAAATCAAATTTAGCAGCAAAGGTCTCAACAAAAGAACGCTAGAAGACACTGGGGATGGACCAATGTCTAAATACAGACGAGCTCTGGACGAAGCTGTAAATTTGAAGTCGACCAATCGCGGATTCAAAACCTCCAAACATTTGGTTGGAACATATGAACAAACTAAAAAAGGACTCAGCTACTTTTCCCCGAAGAGGGAGGTACTTGATGATGGAATATATACTAAGCCATTAATTTTGTAAGTTTCACCTATAAACTGTAGTAAAACTTCATACCATACAAGGATTTATATGTTTTTTAACTTTTCAACTGTAATATAACAATTTACAGTAATTTAATTTTTTTTCTGAAAAACTTTATTTCTTCTTCGAAGCTTCAGTTAGGTTTCAGCATAGTTTCAGACACTTTCAATTGAAACTCAATATAAAACAAAATAAAAAACAAATCTTAATACTATGAAAAAATGTATAACCTATCGCATTGGTGAAGAGAATCTTAAAAAATGGTAAGATCGGGAGCCAAACATTTTTCTGAAACTTGCCATCTGAAACCTTACCATCTTAATACATAGGAAACCTATTCCCTATCTTAAAACATAGGGAAAACTATTCCCTAATGAGTTCGTAATTCCTTACAATGGATTTCTTAGACATAGGGAAATCCATACATGGGAAATTCGGGCGCCAAAAATTTTTCTGAAACTTCTGATACCATCTGAAACCTGGTATCTTAAAATATTGGGAAACCTATTCCCTATCTTAAAATTTGGAAATATATAGCCTATGTTAATACATAGGGTGCTGACCGGACACTCTATAGCCTATGTTAATACATGGGGGTCAGCATCCACCCCCACCCCCCCCCCCCTGATCGCCTCACACATATACTACTAGTGGGAGATTTGTTTGGTTCCAAAAATCTTACAAGGGAAGAAATTATTTTGAACCCCGCTTTCAAGTATTGAAAGTTAATGATTTGGGACAAATTGAAAAGTCTCAACAAGTCTTTCTTAGTGAAAAAGAAGGTGAAGCAATACCGGCAATCCGGAATACCGTTGTTTACGATGCCGAAAACCTTAGACTCGTACCTAAAAACGAAGCCAAAACTGGCAAAGAATCAACTATGGACGAGCAGCTTCACATCTGTAATAGGGTATATGAAATAGCATCAAAAAACTTGAGAGGGTGAGTGTAACAATCAAGAAGTACAATGTGAACAAGCCGCCCTACATTCAGATTCGACTCTTCACTGCAAAAGAGAATGGAGCAATGAAACATGAAAGAACTGTCCCAAATTTTGAGAGATTTCATGTTTGTTGATAATTGTAAAACTCAGTAACGCTTTGTGATGTTTTGTAGATTTCATGATTGAAAAATTATTGGTTCAAAACTGTTTTTTAAGTGCTTTTTTATAGCTAGGATAACTGAGAAACAGTCAAACAAAACATTATCAATTGATTTTCCAGTAATTGTTTCAAAAATTGCCCAAAAAATTACTTAGTTTTTGCTTTTATCAAATTTTCAGTAATTTTTGTCTTATTTGAACAAAATCAAAAACAAGAATGTATTTTTAGTTGAAAATTTCTGAATTTCATTGCTTTTTTTCCTTTTTTAGAATTAAAGTTTTGATTGGCTGCATGATATTCCTAAAAACAAACCTGACTCTAAATAAGAGAAAAAACTTTTTTATGGAGACTGTTACTACAAAATAAACTAAGAATGATATAACAATTCAAGTTTTTTCAAGTTTCTTTGTTAATTGCAGTAAAAAATGTTTCTATCAAAAGCGTTTTCAATGTCTGAAACGGACATTTATCAAATTTTAAGGTTAAATTACTACAAAAAAAAGACTGGTGGACAGATGACCTTGATGGAGTCTGCATTAGTTTCAACTTGTGTAGAAACATAGAAAATTCAAACAATTTGTTAAAAAGATGGAGAGGAGATTTAAAAAAAGAAGACTACTGCCAGATTAATCGACAATGTTTTTAATCAAAAGAGTTAACTCAGATTGAGTGGTCAGTCTGTAAAAAAATTAAAAAATGGATTAAACCTATAAAACAAAAATTGAAGAAAAGGAACATCATTTTGATTACAGTTTTGAATTTGATACAAACACAAAAACTATAGTTGTCAAAATATCCTCAAATCGATTATCCAAAAAAAAAGACTTCCAGTAGTTTATTTTTTAATATATCAAAAGTAAGTTGACAAAACTGTATATTTTGGTAATTTCTTATTTCACTGGTTAGAAATAACAAATAGGAAAAATTTTGACCAAACTTTCAAAATTTGAATTGAGTATCGAAAAAAAAGTGTTAGCCAGACAAGAAATCTCACTTTGTTGTCAATTATATATGTTAGTATCTTAAAAATTGCAAAAAAAAACTAATTGATTGTTATGTTTCATAAACATAGTTTGGTTCTGATCTACAAAGTACTTTGAAGTCTGTGAATACTTCATTCTGATTGGTTATTACCACAGATATTACGAGTGAAGAAGTGCTCGATTGTTTGATATCAAAACTTTTGAAAAATCCATGAGAAGTACAGCTCAATTCTGATTGATTGACATTAATTTTGTTGAACATTCCATGACCAATGAAGCTCGATTTTGATTCGTTGATATCAAAAAAGGTAAAAATTTCCTTATAAGTAATGCTCTATTCTGATTGGTTGATACTTTTGAAAATCCATGTTCAGTTTGGATGATTTTTATTTCAGCTAGTGTAAATAGCATTTCCATTCCGACTTTCTTTCACGTTAAACTCTTTTTGCTAAGAATGTTGATGTTACTTCATTTTTCGAGGCTAATCAAATCTTCTTATCTAAAATTGGGACTTTCCAAATATCCTATTAATTCTTTCTTTACTTATTGAGATGCCATCAGTGAATAGGCACGACATAGTTGCATGTCTGGAATGTGGCAGAGATTACACTCGCTCAGACACATCTAGACATTGTAAGCACTCTGGCGCTTTAATGTGTTCCAATTGTAACTTTTATACATATAGCAGCGAGGAACTTAGTAATCATATGAAGAAGAAGCGATATTATTGTCAAGATAATTATAAATTATTGAATGAATGTTCAGCAGTCTCGAACAACACTCCAAGAAAAAGTCAAGTTAAAACATTTTCATTAAAAAACCTACGGAGAAAAACTTTGAATAATAATTATTACTGAATCTGAAAACTCTAAGAAAAAGAAATAAACTCAAGTAAAATTTATACAGTATTTTCATCACTTTTATTGAATTTCTAAATCTCCTGTTCTTTACTTATTGAGATGCCGTCACTGAATAGAAAAGAAAGAAAAAGAGGCGCATGTCTCGAATGTGGCTGAGTTTACACTCACTTAGACGCGTCAAGACATCGTAAGCATTGTGGCGTGTTCGATTTGTAACTTTTATACATATAGCAGCAAGGAACTCACTAATCATATGAGGAAGAAGCATTCTTTTTGTCAACAAAATGATAAATTATGTGTTTTGTGCTCATCAGTCTCAAAAACACTCCAAGTGAAGGTACATTTAATATATATTTTTAAACAAATCTAGGAAAAATACTTTGAATCATAATTTTTACTGAATCCGAAAAATCTATACAAAAAAATTGAAAAAATTTTAATAAAAACATACATTAACCTATCAGTATTCTTAATCTGTCATTTTTTTTATTCAAAAGTTATGACTGATAAAACCAGCAACAATCGAGTTCAAATTTTTTTCGAAAATTTCAATGGAAATGGATCAGAAAGTTTTTTATCTACAGTAAAAACTGCATTGGTTGCAATCTTGCGGAGATTTTGTTGCGATAAATTTGTAGTAAAAGTGAATAACATATGACAATGAGTGCTTAAGTGTTTGTTCAAACTCTGTAAAAACTAAACATTTATGAAATATCGACTAATTGAAAGGTTTTGCTATGTTAATTTTTTAAAACTTTTCCTTGTTTATTGCTTGTAAAAGTGTTAATAGAGTAGTGCAAAAGAAGATAATGAGTGTTGATTCATTCAGAATTAAGGTTTTCTACTGTTTTTTGACAATTTCAGGAACGACATTCATAACTGACCTAGAAAAGGAAAAATTATTTGTTCTTGCTAACTTTTGAAAACTTCAACTTAACAGTATACATTCTCAATCTAAAGTTTACTTCAATATAGAAATTCAGAGTTGAGACAGCAACATACAGTCATCAGGTTGCGAAAATCAATTTAAGTTTTTAGAAAAAGATTTAGGGTTTTAATTCTGCTTCGGATTAATGAACGTTTGTTGAAATGATTTATTTTTTCATCTATAACTCATTTTTCATGTGAAACGTTGTTCAAATTAAAATTAGTTGGAAGATACTAGACAAAACTGGAACTAAGAAAATATCAAGTTGAGATAAAACTCAGTTTAATTCACTCGGCGTTTGGAGAAATTTTTATTAAAATTAAGCTTATAAATATCATCTTGAGAGAAAATCCAACATAAAAGTGTAAGGTCTGGTAAATTTGCTATCATTTGATATACTAGGTAAACTCATATGAAAATTTAGATATTTTGAGAATACCTTTTGTGAAGTAAGCCCACCTCCGAAATCTCTTGGAAGATGATACATGAAGCAAGCATAAATCTAAATTTTGCTTTTGAGATCTACATCTAATTATTTTCGATTTTAAAAAAAATTGATGTAGAAAGATTTCCAGAGATAACATTATCAAGTTTGCTGAAGTTTTTCATACAAAATAAAACTTTAGCAGAGCCAGATTTAGGATCTCTTAATTAAATGAACTTTTAAAAGACAAATTTCAATTAGACACACAGTAAAAAATTAGTTCTGGTCAGATAACATTTTTTCCAATAAGAAAATTACGTAGAACTATAGTCTTTTGCGTAATAAACTTCGCAAATTTATTCATTTGCTACAGTTTGCATCTTAATTTGTTTTCCTTAGTCGATTTTTTTGAGAACAGATCTTTTAGAAGTTTAAAAATGTTGCAAAAATATGGAACTAAATTCTCCTGCTTATTTCCACTTCCAAAGGTTTTGCAGTTTATAAACAATAGAGCTGCTCTTTGTTCATTCCAAAAAAAAACGACGTAAAAATACTGCTTTATATTCCCAAATAAGGCTTGGAATGCTTAGAACAGCACTGATTCTTACTCAATAAGACATTTTTGAGAGTTTTTCTGACAAAAATCAAGATCAAAAAGCAATTTAATGACTATTTTGCATAAAAACGATAGTTAAAAATGCCAAAAACTGTGTTTTTCCAGAAATACTCTGCGGTAACAACTAAACAAGGGAACCTAAAGAGAACATGTGCAAGTTACATGGTAATAGTTAGATGTTATCAGTTCTAATTTTATCTCTGCCAGCAAATGGTTCGTTCAAATGATACTATTTTCTTTTCAAAACTCCTCAGCTCTGACTAACGTTTCTTGCAAAGTGAGTACAAAAGCGAAAAGATGCAATGAGCAGAAAGCAAGAATAAGCTTAAGTCATTGAATTTTTCTACGTAAAAAACCTAAAAAGCAAAAGAAGCAACAGAGAGATAATCATCAGTTGTGAAGAAGACTTTGTTGATTACAATGTAATCTGTTTTGAAGAAAAAATTACCGCATTTTTAGTCAACTTTGGCAGTTAAATGATCAATTTTCATCAATGATCTGAACTTATTATTATGAATAAGGTTGAAAATTTCTCAGAAATTGTAATTTTTGTACAAGTGCGGAATAATAGTTTAAGAAAACTGAGAAAAAAATGGATCATTGAGTTTGATGTAGAAGTTTTAATGAGTATTGCGCTTATTGTTAAAATGAATTGAGATTCTGATGTGATTTCTTCTTGAGTTGGACAAAAAAACCAATTAATTACATATATTAAAGGTTAAAAAAGAAAATATTTGGATAGATTTGACTAAATTTTATTTTCTCAAAAATTACGATCAATTACCCGAGAAATCTGAATTTTCGTTTTTGATTCAGCTCTTATGATCTTTATATGTTCAGAGCATTATAAAATTTGCTTTTAGTTCAAATTAGGTTATACTTTATCTGATTTCATTTTTTGAGATAACATTGTGGAAAAATCTATAGAACACAATTTGAGTCTATTTTTGAACACCACACTTATATATTTTTTTTCAACAAGATCAGAAGCAACAAAAAACTAGCCAAAATCTTGAGACTTCTGCAATTCTTTCCGAAAACTTTAGTTGTGCAATTTCTTTCAAAATTTTTTTTTGAAGTTTCAGTAGGTTTCAGCACAGTTTCACGTAGATTGAGTACTGTTTCAAAAAATAAGATCATCTAATAAAATAGATATTTGTCAAATTAAATCGAATTTTATCGTTTTTTGTAGTTTTTTGAAAAAAATATAAATAAAACTTTCCAAATTTTTGCACATCTTACCACTGACTTAACATGAACCAAAAAACATAATACCTTCATTACACAATCTACAGGTAATACTCCGAAATTAAATAACGCGTAACGAAATTTTGCAAACAAACTAGACAATTCCGCACAAAGTTCAAAACAACAAACTTTTTTCTTAGCATTCTCTTACCATCAAACTGAGACCTTACCATTGCCTATCTTAACACATTTGGGAAAGCTTGACGAGGAATTCAACACTTAGCGTTTTATATACAATTAAACACAAACTAAGATTTTCGCTTAGACAAATGGACTAGTTGAAGTCATGATTCGCTCACTAAAAAAATATTAACGATTTATTTCTAACGAAACTGATAAAAATAGGCCGAAATATCAAAAGACGTATATTGATTTCCCTAAGCACTATGACAACTTCAGATTTAAAGATGATTCAAACAACCGTTCTAAGTTTAAAAATCACAATACACAAAAACCATCAAAAAAATTACCACCACTACGAAAAAGACCCTATCAATTCAGTGAAAAAAACACTAATGTAACGTATAACCAAATGATTAAAATGAAAACAAATTGACACAACTTAAAAACAATGTCTTGCCATGAGAAGAGTAAGTTCTTTAAGATTTAACCCAGTTATATTCATTTACTGAAGTTCATTCTGTAGTCGCAACCAACTAACCAATCACAGCCTATTTTTTCCCACAATCACTGCCTATCTTTCTTCCCTTTCTTTTATTCGCCATCACAGTTAAAATATACGATAAATCTTAAACTGAGATAGATATGTAAATATAACTCCAGTTAAAAAAAGTAGCTTCTTTATACTTCGATTTGACGGCAATATATTCTGATAATTTCAACCACTATCAATTTTCCCACACAAAAGTCAACAAAAAACCGAAAAATTTTTTTAAAAGAAAATAGCAAAAACAGCCTGAAATAAAAAAACTTGCAAATTTTTTCAGCCTAAAGCTAGAACACCTCACAAAAAATCCGTTTTTCCAATATACAGAAACAAGAACTAGCAATTTAAGTTCAGAACCTCCAGACGACCCTTCACCATGACCGATCCATGGCCAAACCACTGGTACTCCTTGTCACAGACAAGGGAACTTAATTTTTTCGTAGACCAATCATCACTTCATGCCATTTATATAATTTTAAACACAAATCAAGATTTTGCATGGCCAATTGGATTAGTTGAAGTTATGAATCGCACACTAAAAAATAACACGATATATCATTAACGAGAATGATGAAAAAATACGCTG